>NW_019416860.1:118199-119849 GCF_000390285.2 Anoplophora glabripennis
TCTTTTATTGTCAATTAATCAAAATATTTAATAATTTATTAAATAGGCCTTTGTTTATTAAGTTGCAACGTGTCAAATTATGCATGCAATATTTGTTTTCTACCTTTTTAATCCTGCACTGCTACGCCACTGTGATTGAAACTGATGACATTCCTTTGATTCTTGAACTGCCATTCCATTGGAATTGATATTGATGATATTTCTGGTTTAATACTCTGCTATGCTGGATTGCCGATCTTATTTTGAAATTCTTATCTTGATTCCTTGTTCCGCTCCAATCTGGACACTTTACACTAAATTTTTAATTCACTTGACTGTTTATTTAAAAATTTGAATTTATTCGCGGCACTTTCGCTGTTACTTTACTATTTCTTTCGTTGACACTACTGGTACTCTTCTTCTTTGTTTTCATGGGCTATTCAATCTGACAACTTTGACATCACCTTTCTTTTCTTCCCCAATTTCTCTTGGGTCTGTTACTATCAATAAATTTTTATATCTTCAATTGTTTTTCAGGAACGAGCAAGCTGACGTTTACTGTTTCGTGATCTGATACCTACTAAACAAATTTGACGTTTTTCCTTTTATATATGGACCTAAATTCGCCTGTCATCTTGGCAACTGTCATTGTCAAATTTTCAAAAACTTTGGAGTCGGATTATGTAAATATGCGTTGAAATTACTTTGAAATACTAAAATTTTCATTTTCCTTGTTCCCTGAACTTTCTTTTGATATGCTATATGACTGGATTTCTATGATTTACAACTTTCTTATACTATTATCTAATTTTCCTACATAACTACATAAATTCTTATAATGTCTCTATTCTAAGCATGTCCTTTCAAAATTTATACTCTAATGAACACTTCTTCACAATCTGTTATACTCTCACTATTTTTTTTTAATACTGTATATTGTATTTTTTTTAAGGTACAATCATTCCGTTATAGTTTTTGAAAAAGTTCACAATACAAGTCTTTTACCTTGCTTGGTATCTGATGGTTTAGTCTTTGGACTCCAGTAAAACACCTGATATTTAAATGTCCCAGTTAAAACACTCTACACTCTTTTAATTTTCGTTCTTGTTCATGACTGGTCATTGCAAATGGGTTTTTGTTCAAAGTTTTTTTAAATTTTTGATATTAGACCCGTTATATGTATGGCAATTTCCTCAGGTATGATCACCTTTTTTTTATATTATATTTTACATTCATTTTTTTTACTAATAATGTAATTTTATTAGATCATCATCGTTTTTCGATACTTGTCAATTATAACTTTATCTCAAATTTATTCTTTATGCTACTGAATTATTATTTAATTATGCTCATTATCATTTGCATCTTATCCACTATGTTTCATCACAAGTTATTTAATATTTTAAACTTTATTAATAATGTTATTTTAATAAAATTTCATTGAAAGTTTGGTACCATGTTAACATTTTGTCTTCATCTTTTTAATTCTATAACTATCAGTTATTATTTATTAATTGAATCTGAATTTCTTTATTAAAAGTTAGTTATTTAATTTTTAAAATCTTCCAATCCAATACAGTTTTTCTATTAATAGGTAATTTAACACCTCATGTCATTCCAGTTTCAGTTGTATTGTTGGTTGCATAATTTGTGCATATTTCAATATATATA
>NW_019416860.1:119973-125932 GCF_000390285.2 Anoplophora glabripennis
TTGACATTTCTGTTAACTGTCAGACTAGTTGTTTTCCCCATGGCACACTGCAATTAATTTATTTTGCTATGTAATGAAAGTTGAATTTGGAGCACGTTGGGAATGATTGAAATCGATTTTACTGGAAAACGGCACATCCTAGTGAAATTTAACAAGAGGACCTTTTTTATGTTAAATACTTCAAATTTCAATATTTTCGAGTCAGGAACTAGAAAAAATTGACTACAAAAAAGATATGATTAAATTTGTCCCTGGGTCCTGCATTTTCTCACGCCCCTGTAGCAAATTTTGAAATGTATTTTATGAGACTTATTAAGCACGTCAAGGTTAATATCTCACCAAAATTTCGTGACTTAATGTCGAGCCGTTTGGATGTTACCCATTAAAAACTGTTTCCGAGGTTATCCCTTTAGGAGAGCGTAGCTCCCTTAGGAGCCGCCACTGACAAAAATTGTACTAAAGTTTTCGTAATTTTTCGACTTGTTTTACAAGCTCAGAAATTTTGAATACTTATTTCAGTTACACCTTGTATTACCTACTGAAGATCAAAAGAACCACAAAATTTGTTTGCATTTTCTTTAGCTTCCGTTTTAGAGATTTCTCTTTTTCTCCTTAATATGCTTTGTATATTGCTTTTCAAGTTTCACATATAAGTGGAATAACTGCCCCTTTCTATATTTTCTTGTAACTGATCTAAATACATGTGGTAAATTTTTGGCAAAGACAAATCTTACATTTCTTTAGTAAACGATCTCTTTCAAGTAAATAATTTCTACGACTACCACGATTATCTTTTTCAACTACACCCATATTTTTAAGTTTGCCCAAAGCAGTTCTCATAGTTTTCTTACTAATTCCAAGGGTATTCAAGAACAACTTTCTGCATACTTTTGCTCGTCCTCGGCAAAGCAAAGGTAAATTAAAAAAATGTGTTTTGGTGCGACGCGACTGAAACTTTTTTGTAGTCTTTTTTTTTCGTATCTGCTGTTTCCACATAACGAACAATGTACTCTCTCTGCTGTTGCAAATTTCCCAGTTTATAGAAATCTTGGAAAATATTCTGTCTCCATTCTGTTGTAAATAAATAGCATTGTCTACTGAATTTTTTTTTACAAATTTCTACATTGCAAGAGCCTTCCATCATTTTGTTTTCAGAGGTACGCTTTGTCACCGGCGATGTGTACGATTTGCCAAGGTTACGTTGTAGTTTTGCCACTTTTCGTTTATCTTCTTTGGGCGCCTTTTCTCTACTCTTCCATTGGACCACCCTCGACATCAAAATCTTCCGGTTTCAATATATCTTTTTGAGAATCACCAAAATTCTTTTGTTTTTGTTGGTATTTTTTTCTATTAATAAAAGAGGACTTTCTATGGCGAGTTTCACACAACAATGAATTCTCTTGAAAATTATCCCAGCAAAGTAATATCGAACGTTTGAAATAAGAACTAAACACATCCTTACAACAATATTTTACTTCACAACATAGTTTGTAATCAGGATCTTCTGGATTTGATATGTTTACGTGGCTAAATGGATCTTCTTCTGACAATGTATCGCTATCAATTTGTCCTGAAGTGGTGTCAACGATATTCGATATTTCCTTTAAAACGTGTTAACCGCTGAAGTACTTTCAAATGATTCGGCGTCCTCTTGTCTAGATGGATATAAGTGATTCTCATAGGATTGGTTATTCGTTGCCAGCAAGGCAGTTACATTTTCATTATTAGACGAAATATTTGTCATATTTACTTGCTTAAGTATTTCAGAAAGGGAAATATGTATCATCCTCTGATGAGAAATTATCAGTCTCCATGGTCCTCGATGTGTAAGTATAAGGCTGAAAAGGTACCTTTACAACATCCTCCACTTTCAAGATTGTGCCGTAGTACCATTTTCTTTTATAAAGCATTTTCACTTTAGTGCCACATTTGAATTCTTTATTTCTATTGTGACGCACTTTTCCTCGGTTCTCTCTTTATGGATCGTTCGGTGTAAATTTTTATTACTTTTAGCTATGGTGTGTACACCCCCTGTAATTTAATTTTTCGGAAAGGTTTTATATTCCTCGGACTGGACTCTAAACGATGACGTTAGTTAATAATTTAAATATTCGGTTTTATTCTCCGGCGCCAGTTTCCCTAAATTTGACGTGGGGGAAACTCCACGTATCCCTTACCCTCGGTTTAGAGTAAAGTGCACAGGTAGCTACAGTGAAGAAAATTAATTCCAGGGGTCAATGAATTTCTTTTAGGAGAAAACGGCAGAGAGTTCGGCAGAGAGTAGTTTTCTCAGTGTAGTTTTATTTTAAATATGAAATTTAACGGGAGCTCTACAAAACGATATCAGCGTTTTTGCTGGTTCGGAATGTTATCGTTTTACCTCGACGGTGAAAGAAATAAACCTATTAAGTTTTACTAGATTTATTCACACAGGGAAAATATTAATACTTATTACAAATACATATAGTGTCAATTTTTATTCCTACCCACTACTAAACGACTGAAATTATTTACAAGTTTCTTAACAATAATTATATACAAATTCAGTGTGAAAGAGACAAAATTAAAAAGTTATGACTCTGGGTTTTTTACCATTTTACTTATCACCTTAGAAAAGAAATAAATATTTGTAAACGGGATCGAAATAAAATATTTATTACTCTACAATCGTAGACGGTTTTTATGTACAAAGGAAAAGGTGATTTTAGACGGTCTGATTAAAATATTTATAGACGTTTTTTACTGGTCCCCGCTGATTCTGAAAATAAACCAAAATTTATTCGGAATTATTTCGGACTTATTTTAAACAGGCGGGCGGTCAAATATCGGTATAATGGCCTAGCAAGCAATGCAAAATTAGTAAGCGGAATGCGGTAAGCGGTAAGCGATAGCAATAACCAGCGAAGAAAGCCCAAGCGGTGCAAGGCGGAAAGATAGGATGGTGAAACGGGATCCGAAGTATCTCGCCTTACAATTCGTACTAGCCTTTAAGCTTTATACGTCCTGGTGGCCGATGGTGTCGGACTCTCTGTATACAACGCTTCTCGGTCTGATGGGTATACACGCCGACCAGGGAGAAGCGTACGGATACTATATGGAACGACCCGGAGATTGGGTGGGCACGCCGAACCTCTAGGTCTTGGTTCACATATCCCCTATTACCCAGCGTACATCAAGGTGCGGGACACCAAGCAACGCTGTAGTAAACACGACGGCTTCGTCAGGATTGGGTTTAACACGCCGAATCCAACGATTGCACTGTCGTGCGGGTTGAGACGGACGGTGGAATTTGTGTGTGGGTTACCAAGAATATTCTTCTCGGGCCCACAGTAATTCCACACTTAAAGTGTACAAATCTTTTCGGACTTGTACCCGGTTGGAACGGATAATAATAAGGAAAATAATTCTTACTAGGTTCACTGGTTATTCTGGGCTGGCTTCGGTGGAGAGTTCTTGCTGGCGGTGGACGTCTGTTCGGTGTTGAGTTCTGGATACGAACTGTCGGTTTCGGGGAATGTCGAGGACTTTTGTTGCCCAAATCCCCACCGGATTGACACCAGTCGTGGTGGGACCTCCACGTGACCAACGGCTTGTCAGAGTGGGGTATCGGCCGGTCGGACCCGCGAGTGGATATTTGATATATATGTAGAAAAATCAATAATTCTCGCCGCCGGGGTAAAACAATCCGAAATAAAAAGAAATATCTTTAAATCCAGACATAATAAAATTAAAAATAAAACAGGTTCATTACACTATTCATTGTTTTGAGCTCTTTAGTATTTACACAGTTCAGTGTCCCATCTCTCCATTCAACAATGACATCCATTGTAATTTATTTTATCCTTTTTCCTTAAAATACCAAAATATTAAAACTAATAGAGAAGTAACAAATATTTTAGCTTACCATTTGTACTTATTGAAACAGCAACTTCTGAATACTTCAGAACAAGAAACTTCTTTATAAACAAGCTATTCTATAATGCCACAGCAATAACTGCAGCAATTTTTCATTTGCCGAAAACTTCATTACTCTGCATGAGGCATGACATTTGTTACAGGCCACGGAAAACACCACCGCCGATAATAAAGGCATCTGCTAAAAGAGGCGTATCTCACAATTAACATCAAATCTTAAAAAATAATTTTCCACAAAGTGGCGTATCTTGAATTACGCCTGTATGTGACTAATGTTTTCTTGCCTAGTTGAGATACGCCTGAAGAATTACATTAAATATCATTGTAACAGCAAATAATTAAGTTACGCCTGTTTGTGAAACTGAAAATTAACAAAAATAAAGCATATTGGTCGACTTATCTCAATTTCTCGATTTTCTTAGATACGCCCCTCTGCAGAACGGATCGCGAAATGTGCCAGAAAATGCGGACGTTGCCTGTTCATTAAATTCTTCAATTCATATTCCGATAGTAGGTTGTATATTTTTCATTTTATGTCAAGATATGATGTAAATGTTCTTACTGTTTCATGCATCTCGTCAAAAAACTTTTGCAAATAATCTTCTTTTCTTGCTTTTTGTGGATTCGATTGTTTTTGTTCAAAGTAGTTTTGAAGAACCTGTGCCGTGAGAGAGTTATGTTGACGTTTACCGTGTATCGAACGAGGGGGAACCGAATATACCAGGGGTTGGCAACCTTTTGAGTCGGAAGAGTCGAAAATTTTTTTTCAAAATTTCAAAGTTTTTAAAGAGCCACAAATTTTTTTCTTGCCAACAATAAATATATTATAACAATCTGTAGTCTCGACAATTTTGTGAAATTTATTTTACCTTAATATTTTTAATTTAATTTTAATTTATAATGTTAATATGATAAATTGTTTAATTTTAGGTATTGATCTTATTAAATTAATATTTTTTTATTGGTACGATGTTAGATAAAATGTTTGTTCTAAAGTTAATTAAAGTTTAATTTGTTGAGCGCCATAATCTTTTCATAAATTAAATATATGCAATATTTACCTGTATTCTTACTTATCCTCTTTCAAGCTGATTCTCTTGACCTCAGGGAAGCGATTCACTATATTTTTAATAATAATTTTAAATTTGTTTTATATTTTCCTTTTTTTTATAATAAGGGAACTTTTATTCAAATCAATATTAAATTAATAGATGTTAAATTTTCAAAAAAATTTTTTTCTTGATTTAAGAAAAACTATGAGGTTTGACACCTTTAAAAACTATTCTTGTTATTCTGTCTTGAAATTAAATTTGTTTTATCAAATAATAAAGAAAATTCAGTTCATGTTTCACAATTAAATTATATTCCAATATTTAATGTAACAATGACTCTTCATATGAACATTACTTATATTAACTTAAATATTAACACAATCTTAATTATTTATGAGCTCTTTCTTGTATTAAATTGAATAATTCATTCAATTGTAAAATATTTTCTAAGTGCTTGTAATATTATTTACTGTTAATCTAAATTTTCTAAATTTAACCCCCCTTGATTTTAATTTTTATTTCTTTTATTGTCAATTAATCAAAATATTTAATAATTTATTAAATAGGCCTTTGTTTATTAAGTTGCAACGTGTCAAATTATGCATGCAATATTTGTTTTCTACCTTTTTAATCCTGCACTGCTACGCCACTGTGATTGAAACTGATGACATTCCTTTGATTCTTGAACTGCCATTCCATTGGAATTGATATTGATGATATTTCTGGTTTAATACTCTGCTATGCTGGATTGCCGATCTTATTTTGAAATTCTTATCTTGATTCCTTGTTCCGCTCCAATCTGGACACTTTACACTAAATTTTTAATTCACTTGACTGTTTATTTAAAATTTTGAATTTATTCGCGGCACTTTCGCTGTTACTTTACTATTTCTTTCGTTGACACTACTGGTACTCTTCTTCTTTGTTTTCATGGGCTATTCAATCTGACAACTTTGACATCACCTTTCTTTTCTTCCCCAATTTCTCTTGGG
>NW_019416860.1:127985-179234 GCF_000390285.2 Anoplophora glabripennis
CGTAAGACAATGAAGGCTAAACATACACAGAATTATTATCATGAAACATCTATATTTTACGTATAACGTAATCGTGGCAAAAACAAGTTAGATGTGAAACAAAGAAGTCGTTATTGTAATGTCTGGCAATCAGGACAATACATATATTTTTAACATGAAATAAATAATGGGCATACTTTAAGTATAATTATAACAATTTTACCTTGGAAAAATATATGCCCTTGAGCATAAAGCAATGGAAGCTAAACTTACAAAGAATTATTATTATCATGAAACATCTATAATCATCACAATCATAAGATTACATAGAACAATTAACAACCAAGTACTTAAAGAATATTACCTGCTAACTAATACTGGTTAACCACTTAATTTTACACTACTTTGTCACACTGCCCGCCGATCGTCTTACTACCGATCTCCACACTGTTCCCACTTCAACTACCTATCTTCAACTCTTTAGGCTTCCTTCCAGAATTTCCTACCAAAGCGTTAGTTTTTGCGCTTTATTTTACCAACCGTCAATATTACTTTTTCATTATTATACAGCACCTATGTAACAGGTGACGTCGAAGTTGATAAGATAAGTACGGTTTTGCACAATATATATATATAGCATTATTAGATAATTACTTATTTAAGTAAAAAATTAAAACAATTAAAATTTACTTACAACACTAACTTGTACTTCAATAACAAACAATTGAGCAAACAAATTCAATGGAAGCGATGTCTGCATGGTTATTCAAGCAGAAAATTTAAACTTTACTAAACAATGTAATGTAATTGTACTTAAAATAAAAAAAAACAATAACATACATTTGAGCAAACAAATTCAATGGGAGCGTTGGCTTTGCATGGTTTTAGAAAGTTTCGATAAATTTGGCTCATAACTTGTTTTAAGTTTCAAACACGACTTTAAATTTTCATTTGTTACTTGGCTTCTTACTTTACTTTTAATTATACCCATGCAAGAGAACGCTTGCTCGCACGAATATGTCGATCCGAAGATAGTCAGCACTCCAAATGCCAACTTCTTCACCTCACTGTAGCAATCTGAAGACTATTCCATGCGTCGAATATAAGTGCCTCAACTCGCGACATTTCTTTTAAAGCTGTCCACTTTTGTTGCGTTACGTACATACATTTCTGGACCTCCAACTATTCCAACTTGCTTTTTAACTCTGTAAATTTTCCACTCCACAAAGCTTTACTTTTTAAATCGATCAATTGCATTTCTAGAGATCCAGTATCAATTCCAAATGGCTCAATGTGGATTTCGTTACTATTTGTGTTAAGAGGATTTACCATGAATGCTAGAGTGGTTTTGTTGGTTTTGAATCGCTCAAATCTGTCAGCAAATTTATCTTTAATTTTTTTTTTATAACTGTGCTGAAGTAATTCGTGTCAACAGTTGCACTGGTTTTATCGTGATATTGCTTTAGAAATTGAAAATGAAGTAATTTACCGCTCTGAATATCTTGTTGCTATTGAAACGATTTTATTTAAAACGATCTTATTGTCTTCAAAGCATTTTTGCACGGCATTCGCTATATCTTCCCTTCTAGTTTGTCCGGAGAGCGGTAGCAATCCTAGAAGTTTTTCTTTTGGACCTTGGGAAGACAAATACCTGACAAAAAGGGCAACTTGTGCCGTGTCTTTTATGTCGCAAGACTCATCTATAGCAAGTGATAAGGCAGAAGAAAGTTGAATATCTTCCACCTGCAAATATGTACATTTGAAGACAATTTAGCTATTCTATCTTGTACTGTTTTAGCGGATAGTGGAAAATCTTTGATTTTTTCAAGATTTCTGGTTTGTTTTTGAAATCACGAAACAGTTCTTCAGATGCACGTATGAAGCGATCTTTGACATATTCACCATCTGTGAATGGATTGCCTTTTTTGCAATTTCTAGTGATACCGCGAAACTTGCCAGATTAACATTACTTGTAGATTGCGTCCAGTTACTTAACATGGAACTTGATTGCTGTTTTTGTTTTTGGAGCTCGTCGACAGCTTTTTTTCGTTATATGCCGGCTGGATATTTACTAGCAAACTGAGTTTTTTAGTGAAGTGCCTCTCTAAATTTGATTTCTTATTGTGTGCGAGTTTTTCGTGGCAAATGAGACAAGTCGGAAGGCCATCTGAGTTGCATATGAAAGCGAACGACTCCGTCCAATCTCGATTCAATTCTCGATGCTCTTCTTCAGTTCTTCTCTTTTTTTTTGTAGATGCCATGTTTGCGGTGAAACTGTAATAAAGAATTTTTAAAATTATTATTTAGGTATCCAAAACAGCAGATGACAAGTTTTGCAATTATTTCCTATGTCAACGTATACCTAAGTAAATACATACGAGAAGCTGGGCATAATGAAATATAATTTATCAAAAAACATTTTACAACGATATTTCCCAATTAAAAATACTGACCTAAATAAAATAAATAATTCTCTAATAACTTAATTATTAAAATAAATAATTTAGACACGAAACACTGTTAGTCTCACTCTCTCACGTACTGATTGACTATAAGTACATAGTTTCGTCGCATATGTGGTCGCCTTACGTGTACGGTGATCGCGGACTGGCACGAACGGACTTGTCAGAACGTGTTTATCACGGCGCAGTCTGCACATTTTAGTTTTTTTTAATTTTGGCAAATATTAGATATTTAGTTTACGAGTAAAGGTGTTATGCCAAGCTATGCCGAAATCAATGAAAATTGCCAAATATATAAACAATCTAAAACTGCAAATACCTACCTACTACTTTGATCCTCAGAGTTTGAAAATAGGTTTATTAAATAACAATTTATAGGTACTTGTTTTGAAACTCTTCTTGAAATAAAAAAAAATGAAGCCTTGTTTAAGATTTTATGAATATCAAAATACAATATGCATGAAACATGCACAATACGCATGCACTGTGCACGTTCAAAAGGTTAAGTTCAAACTGTCTTCGCACCACCGCTCGCTGCGGCCACCCCTTCCGCGTCGGTTCGCGCACACACAGGCACGTAACACAGAGCCGCACTAGGACACCTCACATTACAGAGTTCACAACATAGCCGCCCCTCTTGAAAGTCATAGGGCTTTTAATATATTAGTCAGAATCTGGAGGACAAGGCAGGATGGATAATCAACTTGACGGCTGGACGCTTGTAAATTCCATTGACAGTTTTGAGGGTTACTGTCCTTACAATACCATCTGGGCCCGGAAATACCTCAACGACTCGCCCCAGTAGCCATTTTAATGGAGGAAGCCCATCCTCCTTAACCACCACCAAAACATTCGGCTTTAGTTGTTGCGAATAATTGTATTTCCATTTGGCACGGGTCTGTAGTTGGGAAATATATTCTTTGACCCATCTAAACCAGAATTGTTGCACCATCCTTTGGGTCAGTTGAAATCGTTTCAAGCGATTGATGGGCACCTCTTTGTAGTCAGGTTCAGGAACTGACGTAAATGTCTCTCCAATGATGAAATGCGCAGGGGTAAGAGGAGAAGGATCGTTAGGGTAGTTAGATAAAGAATGCATGGGTCGGGAATTTAAACACGATTCGATCTGTGCTAAAACGGTAACAAATTCTTCGAAAGTCAATGGAGTTTCTCCTATTACTCGTTTGATGTGAAATTTGACTGATTTCACTCCAGCCTCCCAAAGGCCGCCGAAATTGGGTGCTCGAGGAGGAATAAAAGTCCGCGATATACCATCTTGAGCAAGTTTGTCTTGTATGATGTAACTGGCATTTTTTAAAAACTCTTTGAGTTGATTGTCTGAACCAATAAAGTTACTCGCATTGTCGGAATATATTTTAATGCATTTTCCTCGGCGAGACATAAAACTCTTAAAGCAGCCAAGAAAGAATCTGTGGAAAGATCGCTAACTAATTCTAAATGTATCGCCTTGGTTGCGAAACAAATGAATAGGGAGATATATGCTTTAATAACCTTGTAATTTCTAGTAACTCTGTCCTTTAATAAAAAAGGACCGGCATAGTCCACTCCACATACGGAGAATGGTCTAGTAGGTGTTACTCGATCAGATGGTAAATCACCCACAAATTTTTTATCGGATTTGAGTTAAATCGGACACATTTCACGCATTCATGCACCACCTTTCGAACTAAGTTAAGACCAGATAAGGGCCAAAATTGTTAACTAATAGAAGCTAGTAACTGTTCATGATGAGTTATCAATATTGAAAACTGATGATTCTTGGGCAACAGCGCAGGATGTTTTTTCTCATAATTAAAACTTGATCTCTTAATCTCTGAATAAAAGGATTCATATTGAACTAATTTCACTAAATTGTGTAATGAGTGTTTTAATTCTATAGGGTTTAGAGGCCCTGAATATCTAGACCGATTCCTAACATTATGGATGAATCTTAGAAAGTAAGCAAAATATCTTTGTAGACGAGTAAACGTTGAATATTTATTTAATTCAGGAAATTTTTCTAAGTTTGGCTTAATCACGTTTGTGAGTATTATAGCTTTAGGGCGTAATTCTGGAAGATCTTTCTCAGGTAAACTTACGATTTCCACTCGTTTTCGGAAAGTAACAGACGTTCAGGTCCGTGCCACCATAAGTTTGTCAACAATAATTTGGTAGTCGAAGTACCACGCGACAACAAATCTGCTGGATTTTCATTCATAGGAATGTAAAGCCACTGGTTAGTATTGGTTAACGATTGAATTTGAGGCACGCGATTGGCCACGAAAATTTTCCAAAGATGAGATGAAGTGTTTATCCATAAAATAACAATAGGTGAATCAGACCAGTAGAATATTTTGTCAAATTTGAATTTTAGTGACGATTTAACCCTTTCCAAAGCTCTAGTCTAGGAATGGTTACGACCTTGAGAGGAGCCACTCTTGTTTAGCGCAGATTAAATTAGAATGATAGATATTGTTCTCATCAAGGGATCTAAGGTAAATACAAGCACCGTACGCGCTTTCGGATGCGTCTGCGAAACCGTGTAATTCAATAGACTTGTAAGAACGGCAAAATACATGTCGAGGAATTTTTAACCTGTCAAGATTAGTCAAATCTTGTTTAAATGAGTTCCAAGTAGTGTGAATATTTAAAGGAATAGATTCATCCCAAGAGATGTGCAATTGCCACAATTTTTGCATAATAATTTTAGCATTAATTACAATAGGTGCAAGTAGACCTAAAGGGTCGAATATCTGCTGAACAGCACTGAGGAATGATCTTTTAGTTACAGCTTGAGGGGTTTCACTAAATTTTATAGAATATGTCAAAATATCTAGTTTGGGATGCCTAAAGTTTTTATTAATTCATTATTACCTAAATTGATAAAGTCTGACTCATAATTTTCCTTTACAAATAAATCGTTGTTAGACACCCATTTTCGTAATTGAGAGCCATAGAGAGAAAAAATGTTTGTTAATTCGGATTTTATTTTTGAGATTTCTTGTATTGTTGAACCTCCAGTCAGTAGGTCGTCAACGTAAAAGTCTTGCAGTATGATTGAACTGATATTAGGATTTTTATCACGTATTTGATGAGCAATTTCTTGTGCGCATCTTCTTGCTAAGTAGGAAGCTGATGCAGTTCCATATGAAGGGTACAGGGGGAAAAAGATGAATGTAGCACATTACAAGTCTGGAGTAAAATGAAATTTAAGTTTCAAAGGCTGATATTTTAAAAAACATCATACACCTTTTAGTTATTTTTTAAATAAAATTATATGTTGTAACGAAATTTTTATTAATTTCGTTTCATTTATTTTATTCACACTGTATAACACCTATAGTTACTCCCTAATTACTCCGAACTATCTCGTACTACCTTGGCGAACAACCCGTGTCATAGAACAGTCCCGCATCTAACGTAGATGGCGTGGCACCGGAGTTTTAAAAGATGTGACGGACCCACTCTCTCTCATTTTTTATTTTGTCATCGAAACGAACTAGATCGTATTCGTGAGACCATCCATTTTGTTTTATCCTGGAAAAATACAGAAATTTTTCAATCTGGTATGTAAATGTGGTTTATTTCCTTTTAATTAACAGTTGCTTTAATTAATTGCCTTGCTTTATAATGTTTTGCTAACGCTTGTACCTTTATTTATTTAATTCAGGTTCACTTTGACTTCCATTTTGGTCAAAGGCACGTGGCAAGAAAAGATCCACGAGGTGTCTTATCTTGTTTAGTTTTTTCGTTTAGTGAAGTTTTAGAACCCGTTCTGTTGTCTTTTTATGCTTTCAGAGTATTTGATCGGGACATCGCCTGGATTTTGACGATTACACAGAGGGTAGTTAAACTTCCGATTTCTTCGCAGACTTGCAGAGTTTTCTCTGGGCCCCTGGCAAATTTTACAGTCTGGATCGGAATTGGTTGGCTCACGATCCAAAGGAATTGATTGAGGTAAGTTTCTTTTATTGCTTTCTCTTTTAATAAAGGCAGCTTACTTCATCAATCCTTGTGGCCACCAAATTAAACCTTTTTTGTAGTCATATTAATTTCAGGGATGTAAAACTATACTAAACATACCTATTTATTGTATCTTTCTGTTTTTTTTATTATAAGTTTTTTGTCAAGCTATAGCAAAATTGTCTAGTGTTTTTTTTATTTAAATATCTTTTAGTATACCACATTTTCAGACCCACCATTTTGAAAAAGGTCATACAAAGAAAATCTGATTCCTATATTACCATTATATAGGGTGTTTTTTTATTATTACTTTTGCAGTATATTTTATATCATATTTTCGTATTATTTTTTGGAAAAATTGATTTAGTAAATTTTGGTTAACAATTTGATATGTAAAATACTGTTTAAAATATTTGGAATTAAATCTTCACACAGATTCTCAAATTCTGTAGATTGTTTTATCTCTCTAGTATAAATTCATTTCACTTTTCACCATTTTTGATCAAGATTTCATCATACTAATTACAACTATAGTATTAAAATAATTAAACATAACATTAATTGTAAATATTTATTTTAAGAAATTGTACATTACATTTTAATTACCGACAACCAGATTGAGTATTGTCTACCACTCATCCTTGTAAATATCCTACTTGCTTATATTTTTATTTTCTGTTTTTCAAACTCACAACACTTCACCACACGACGGATCTTCTGACCAAGACAACATAGTATTGGATCCAGGGCATCTCTCTATCAACATCTTTGGGAGGAGGTTGTCATGGAGTCTGTCACCCGATAACCAACTGGCCATCTCCATCAGACAGACGACCATAAAGTCAACACCCCCATTAGATTCCGGACAAACCAACGTAAGACCCATCCAATCTTAACAAAATCTTGTCAGAAGTGAACACCACCTCAGTATTGTTGTTGTTTTTTTTTTGTATAATCAAGTAGTGATATTGAACCCAAAAGTTAATCTGTTGTGTCATATATTGTCGGACATTTTAATTTAAATTTTGATTGTAAGTTGATAAAAATTGCTACTTTCTTTATTGTTTGTAAAATTTAACCACTCATTAACATTCCATTGTATTAAATTGATTTTAAGAATATTTCGTTTAAATTTTGTCCTCATAATTTAAGATATATCTACACATTCATAACTTTGTACTACACCCCACGACCTTGCGATCTCACTGCACCCTACTGTAGCTTAGCTGGATGCATCTTTAAGGTGTACTTGGGGTTTTGTACCGATTATCCCCAAGAGTTATTAGTCCATGGTTACAATAACGTTACAAAGTATCTACGAATATATAATATGTAATATTGTAGATTTGAGCCAGCAGAAATTTAAAAAAAATAACAATAATTAATAAAATATAAAATTCCATAAAAATAAGTAATCCTTGTTTTATTCGAACTGCGCGTGTTTCAGCCAACAAAGTTTGTGGATTTGGAAGAGAAAATTGTTTAGACAAAAATTGCTCATAAACTTTTGGACCCGCGAAATACAGGGTGTTAAAAAAAGTGTAAAATATTTCAGGAGGTAATAGTATGAACCAAAATAAGCAGAAGTCTTAATAAACATGGGTCCGCAAAGTAACGGTTGCGGAGATATGGACCACTATTCGTTTTTCAAACATTTTATTTTATTAGGAATAAACCGACAAAGGAAGCTTTTAACAAACAAAAAACAAAGTTACAGAAGATGTTCAAAGTGCCCTCCGTCCATTTCCAAGCAGGCACGACATCTTCGTCTCAACGATATTCGAACTCTTTCGAAAACACCCTCCTTGGTTTGGATTTCTTGACACTTTTGATTAATCCGTAGCTGCAGCTCTTCCAGGCTATTTACAGGAGTACCATACACTAATGTCTTCAAATATCCCCAAACAAAGAAATCTAGAGGGTTCAGATCAGGCGATCTTGGAGGCCATAAAACAGGTCCGGCCCTTCCTACCCATCTATGTGGAAAAGTTTGGTGTAAATGCTCTCTAACGGCCATGGAAAAATGAGCTGGAGCACCATCATGCTGGAACCACATTTGTTGCCTCTGATTCAAAGGAATGTCTTCCAAAAACTCATACAGTGTGTTCTGCAGAAAGTTGAGGTAAGCAGCGCCTGTTAATCGGTTTGGTAAAACAACAGGACCTAGAAACCTGTCACCTACAATACCCATCCAAATGTTTAATGAAAAACGTGCCTGATGTCCAGATTCTATTAGAGCATGAGGATTTTCGTCGGCCCAAATATGCGTATTGTGAAAATTAAACACTCCATTTCTTGTGAACCCGGCCTCATCAGTAAAAAGAATGTTTGCAAGAAAACGAGGGTCTTCAGCATCATGACGTAGAAACCAGCGGCAAAAAACCAAACGTGCTTGATGATCATTTATTGGATTTAAGGCCTGTACTCGTTGCACATGGTATGGATAAAGCAGTTGCTCGTGAAGGATTCTCCAAACAAGAGGACCACTAATTCCTACCTCGGCTGATATTCTCCGCACACTCGTACCTGGATTCTGCTCTACCAGTGCTAGAATTTCTTCTTCTGCTCTAGGAGTGGATACCGACCTTGGTCTTCCGGATAAATGGCACTGTTTGCTCAAGGAACCGGTATCACGCAATCTTTGGTGAATTCTTCCAAACATGCGTTGTGAAGGAATCTGGCGATTTGGATAAGCGTCAACATAAAGACGTCGCGCTTCGGTGGCGTTCCCATTAGCACGACCATACATGAAATGCATGTCTGTTAATTCTGCGTTAGAGTAACCAGCCATAGCGAAAGAAAACTTGTGCACTGAGAACAACTGTCAAATACGTACTGTTTATTTCACTAAACATCAACCAACTATTATAAGAAAATACACAACGTTTTTGCAAAATAAAAAAAGGGGCTAAAAAACATAAAACATTCCATATCTCCGCAACCGTTACTTTGCGGACCCATGTTTATTGAGACTTTTCTGCTTATTTTGGTTCATACTATTACCTCCTTAAATATTTTACACTCTTTTTTAACACCCTGTATATAGACATACATTTATTTTTAGTCTTTTGTATAATGTCGACCTTTTGGTTGCTTTTGCCCTTGTGACACTTGGATATTAAATGTAGATCAAACTAATTTACCTTAAGTGAAGTTCGATCGTAATCGGACAAGGGTCCAGTAAGAAAATATACCTTTTACGCACTAATTCGTACTTTCGAGCACAAAGTTTAAAGCAAAATTAAAAGAAACCGGTCCTGTCCCTCGTTGCCTGCCGTCCATCCGTCGGTCCCACAGCGCTGGTGTTCTCATTGTATTCAAAGATACACGTGTTTTGTGGTAATTTACTTGGTTTCCCTCTTTTTTTTTTGGGTGATTAGGGTTGGGCGGGTTGTAATATTTTCGTACTGGACCCTCGTATAATTACGATCGAATTACAATAAATAAATTGTCGTTCAATTGACGTAGATTTGTGGTCTCGTCAAGGTATTTTTTCAAAGTTGACGCTACGCATAATTGCGGGTTCTCTTTGACATATGGCAAATCAAGACAAGGCTGAAGTGATTTTGGCTTAAAAGTTTTAATTGGGTCTGGCACTAGGATCAGAATCTAAAAAGTGTATATTTCCGCAAGTTATTAACCCAAGAGTTTGCACCCTTTGGCTTGTAGCCAGTGCTAGTAAAGCGACTAATTTATAAGATAATTGTTTCAAGCTGGAAGTATCAGAGTCCTGTAGGAAATCAAGAACTCGTTGAGGTTCCCATATGCAATTATATCTAGGTTTTGGAGGTCTAAACCTAAAAATTCCTTACATAAATCTCTTTATATGCAAATCTTCCCCAAGATTTGTAGATGTAATGAGCGAGAGTGCCGTCCGATGGCTATTAAATGAACCAAATACATTGGTAGTAGATTCCAGCAGCACTTGTAAGAAGGTGAGTATCTGTGAAATTTGAGGTTCAAATGGTGAGATGCTGAACTTACTACAGAAATTCCACCAAAGCTTTAGAGTTGTGTTGTACTTGCTTTATGGTATTATCATTTAGAGATTTCTCCATGGTGTCTATAGCCTTTTCGGGTATTGCCTTAAACTGAAATGCTTGCCTGACAAGATAACGGCAACCCGGATAAGGTCCTTCCTCAAGGGATGAAGAACCCTGCTATAAGGACAAGACAACATGTTATTAGAAGGCTCCAGAAAGAAGGGCCCGCCTACCATCAATTTAAGAAACAAGGGGTACCAAGGTTGTGTCTTCCACAGAGGAAGGACCATGATACCGGTAGCTTGGTCATTTGTAATTTTTTGCAATGCGCGCACAATTAGTAAGAAGGGTGGAAAAGCATAAAATTTTAAATTACCCCAGGAGACGGTAAAGGCGTCAACAACTTCCGCTTCAACGTCATCCACGATATCGATGGTATAGGGCACACATGTTGTAAATGCAATTTTCTTAAATGTTTAATAGCTAAAATTTAAAATTTAAGATGCTGTATCAATTCAAAAACTAATTTATTCTTTCAGAAAAATTTATTATTAACTTTATCCCTGTCTTATATTTTTAGATACAATATTAAATAACCCAAACTTCAATTTATCCAAGAATAAAATGTTTTAGTTATTGTTACACTTACAACATTTGGTTATCCAAAATTAGTAGTTATCACATATGTACATAAACAAAATAGACACGATTTTGTTTAAAATTGTTACTGAAAATATGTGTTGGGATGTACCTATTATAACAGAAAAAAATATAAAAATGTTATATTGAATCATTGTCATGGTTCATAAATATACGCTTTGCTGTCGGAATATCTGCAATAAATTGTTTATAGTCCTGTGGAATTATAAGCTTCCTTAATAAAAACCAAGTCTGTTACGATACTTAGATGACAGCTTAATGGATTGCCAGCTCTTCTCCTTCCTGCACCTTTTTTCTGTGTAACATCGATTTGCTGGAAATTTTCGTCTGATAGATTGTACTTGTATTGAATAGCAAATGGATTTGTTTTTGTAAATATTAACCATTTTATTTTCAACCAATATATTTTTTCTTTTTTTTGTATTTATTGTTGTATTAGGCATAAATTTATTTCTATTTTGGCGACCGCATGTATCTGAAAAGGTAGAGTGACTGAATCTGGTAAACTGGACAAATACTGTAGAAGGCAGGTTCCTATCTCTGAGCTTCCTTTTCCGCCATGTGTTTCATCCCATACATAACACAAACCACCTTTACTGTAGGAATTGAAAATGGTAAAATTATGCACGTTTAATTTGCATCATATGTAACACATGAGCATAATATATTTGTAATCAAAATTATATCTCACCGACACTAGTCACCTGAAAGGTAATAACTACGCGTACATGACTGCCGTCTAGTCAGTTTATCTTCAGTCTTTGAAGTGTCTTCTAAATCGAGATGTCTAAATTTTTCATCGTTAGAGATGCTTCGAAGAAGGAGCGCACCCTCGAATTTAAAATTAAACCTGTGCCTGACATGACGGAGAAGAACCTGTAGGATGAATTTAAAGAGGCCATCCAACAGGTCATAGCTAAAGGCGTCGAAGGTCTTAACCCCAAAGTCCAGGTCTTTCTCGTTTTGCTCCAAGGACTTCGCCAGAGGTGGTGGTTCAAGCCCGTCAGAGAGGTTACCTACGACATGTGTGACGTCATCTCCAAGGTGAACTAATCCAACTCTACAGCTCTGATTACAGAGACATTCTGCCTGGGTGCAACCACTGTGCGGATGCCTGCCGGGAAAGGACGCGGCAAAAAGTACACAATACCTTCGATGAGGAATGCGACATGCGCCGGGGTATTGTCACCATAAATAATAAAGACAATTTGTGTTTACCGCGAGCCCTCCTCGTCGCTATTGCACAAGCGACGAAGGACCCCGAGTACATACAAATTCGCAGAGATATCGGGAAGTTGCAAACCCAGAGGGTTCAAGACCTGATGCGGATGGCAGGGGATACCTGAAGAAGGTTGCGGTATCGTCGTGTAACAGTATGGAAATAAAGGCCGCGAGGTTGTATTCAAGGGTACCACAGAAGGTCGCACATTGAATTTATTGTATCACGAAGGCCACTATAACGACGACTGCCTTCTGTTGTATTTACTACTGCGAAGAATGTCATACCTTATAATACTGTAACGCTCTCTACTTGGTTTTGGTTTTGATGGTGGCGGTTCGGTTCAGACGTTACTTGTGGCCGCCCCTTGGTAGACTACCAACTCTAAACGGAATCTTAATTCGCAAGTTCGAATTCTAATTTACTATAGTTATTGACGTCACTGACGTCCCTGTTTGGACGCCTAATTTTATGACGACCCTCGACTACTAGTTTATCGGCAGCGGTGGTTGGCAGCCGGCGGTGGTGAGTGACGTCACAGAAACGTACTCCGGATTAAATCTTTTTTTCGATTTGTCTCGGCGCCAGTTTCCCTATCTGTTACGTGGGGGAAACTCCACGTGAACCCTACCCTCGGTTTAGAGTAAGTACTCGGGATAGCTGCAGTGAAGAAAGTTTAAATCCAGGGGTCTGTTATATTTCTCTTACTTTTAATCAAAATAGTTCTTTGAGTGTAGTGTTATTTTACTTTTAAAATAAATGGACTTATCAGTGTAGGTCACAAAAAGATAAGAAGACTTTTTTACTGATCGGAATTTTATCAAACTTGTCGGCGTTAAAAATGAAGACAACTAAATATATTTACTAGATTTATTTTATATTAATAAGGCCTACGGAAATTGAAACAAACAAAAGTAAAATAGATTCTAATTACAATTATTATAACTAACTAAAATCAGAAATATACAATCAATTTACAAGCGGTGTAATGAAAACAAAATGGGTTAGAGCAATTATTATATATGACTGATTTAAAATGCATATGCGGTTTTCCGGTGCTGTAAATAAATACAAAATTAGCACGTAGTCAAATATCAGGACACAAAAATCGGTACGGTAGAAAAACGGAGTATTTGGCGTTTGGTTTATTTAATAAACAATCTAATACTTTAAGAAACGGTACGCCAAAATAATATTCAGTTTTAAATTTCGGTCGGTGCTAGAAAGGGAAGAACAAATAAGGTTAATAAATGAGAATAATAAATAATCAATAAAATAAGTCGTTCCCAAATGGCTCTGACACAGAAAAATAATTGTTTACGGGCTACTCTAATTCTACGAATAAATATTAGCGGCGGTTTCTAGCAAAGCGACGGAAATTAAGCGGAGGTTTAACCAGCCAGGGAGAGAAAGCCAAGCAATGCAGTTTACAACGAGCATAAATAAACAAACGGTAGTCAGGAAATGATTTTGTTGGTTAACAGGAGGCAAAGTCTGGGCGAGGTGCGTGTTCAAACGCGGGGCGGCCGACAGATTTCTCCCAGAAGCGGTGGGGCACCCAGCCAAACTTCGAGGGTCTATCCGTTGCTGCACAGCCGACACACGTCTTCTACTGGCGGTGGGACACCCAGCCAAACCAGCAGTTTACTATACCATAGTAGGACAAGTGAATATAGGAAAATACAATTTGCTTACTTATTCCGGATGGTTGCTCCCGGCGGCTAACTCCTTGGGTCGGATGGCGGTCTCTGGTCGGTTTCAGGTCCTCGGGGTGGTCCTCAGGCTGGAACTGGAGCTCTTCGAGTTCAGGATATGAACTGAGGATTTTCGTCCAGGAACGTTGGTTTTATTGCCTCAATCTCCCCTTGACTAAGCAGGAGTCTTGGTGGGATTATGCGCGCGGCACTCGTCACAGTGGGGCGACGGACGGTTTCGGCTCGACTCTCGGGTAATTGCTCTCACCCAACTAAGCTAATAAACCGAGAGCCAGGGGTAAAATTATCTTCCTTATAGCTACCAATAGTTTGCTATCGAAGGTATGTAATACTGCCCGCCATGAAATATGAACCGTCCGTCTGCCACCCGAAAATGGTCGCCTTCATCAATTAATTTTTTTTCAAAAATGAAAAAAATGTACAATTGCCTAATTCATACCAAGATCATGTGTATGCGAAAATGAACAGACGGGTGAAATAAATTAAGAAAACGTGCGTCTGTCACGTAAAGCGGTCGCCTTTTAAAAACAGACGGGGTTGAAATTAACAAAAAACCGTCACCAACTTCCACATGAAATACCAACAATTTTTTTTATTAAATTATTTATTATTACTTAGCCAATCGATCTAAAAAAAATAAACATCAGCAGACGGTCGCGTTTCAAGTGCAGACGAGCACAAAAGTTAATAAATACCATACCTATAAATCCTGCGTTATGTGGCAGTACATACTGCCTTATAACTACCAAGATGTTTTTTTTTATAGAAATGATAAATACACGTTAAATTATTGCTATAACAACGTCTGCCCCTTACAAGTGGTTGTATTTTTAAAACAAATAAATTTAACGACAATGACAAATTAAGTTAATAAGATCAAGGCATGCAAAAATAATGGTATAACATAAAAACAGTATTGTTTTGTGGCAAGAAAGTAGCCCATAACGCCTGTTACTTATTAATAAACCAGTAAAAAGTTGTAAAAGTTCTGTAAATTATAATTAACAAAATAATTTCATATCGATAGAAACATCGATATCAACAAACAATGTTATTAAAACGGTACAGGCATCATTATGACTTACTTTTTTGCCCCTCTGCATTTACGGCCATTATTTAATGAAATAACTTTATTAATAGTTATAAGTACCTATAAAGTTAATTTTGACAAAGAAATCTAAATCCAAACACTTTTTAGAGAAATATATTATATATAGATATAAACAGATAAACAAACTAGACTAATCTTCTTCATCACTAGACTGGTTATAGAATATACTTTCATCATCATTATCATCATTAGTATCAGATGAAACTGGAGCTGTTGTAATTTCTGCTAGAGAGGCAGGAGTCTGTAGTCCACTGAACCATTCAATCTGATACTTGTTATCAACCAAAATCCATCCATTTTCTTCAGGCTTATAAAACATTGGCTGAGGCTCTGTTGCAAAATTCCATATTGCGCAAATTTGATTTACTCGCTTATTTTGCAAAATAATGTATTACTGCATGGTGGCATTAAGCTGCTATCAAAGTTTTTTATTTTGTCAAGAGGATTTTTTGTTTGAGATGTACTGGTGCCATAATTCCTCATAAACAGGTCAAAGCGTACTTCATCTACTCGTTTTAAATTATTTCTGCCATACATTTTACAAACAAACTTTTCTATGTGATCAATATTTTATTTGGATACTAATTCAGAAGTACCTAACGATGCGAATATTTCTGCAATTTTCGGATCCTTTTGAATAATTTGTAAAGGTTTTACTTTTCCTTTTCCAGCAAACGACGCCGTGTAGTCGCTTCCTGTGAAGGCATGGTAAGCTGGCAATGCTCTCGACACAGTTTCACCCAAACTTTCGTAAATTTTATTAACATGTAGATATCACAAAGTATTCTTAAATTTTAGACCAGCTTCGATCCATAATGATATTTTATTTGACATACGATGCATATTTCCCAGAGCTATTATTAAAATATCTGTGTCCGAGGCGCGTACGACAACATTTGTGTTTATCGGTAGGTTAAATACATGAAAAATAATTCGAGTATCGGCTTTATAGTGAGAACAGCATAATGGCTGATCAACTTCACGAACAACATGGCCATCATGCTCATAAAATATATAACATATATCTTCACAGTTTATTCTGACGATTTTATCCCCAAGAATCCCTACAGCATTATCTGTGTACCAGTAGTTTACTAAAAATTGAACAAGCTCCGATTTATAAGAGTCATTCCTCAATGCCTTCAGAAAGTCATTGGGTCTTTTTTGTTCTTCTCCAGAAATTGTGAAAGATACATTCCTGTCTGCAGATCCAGCACGCCGATCCCTTTCGGAATCTTTTATCGACGGTGATATAATTTTATCAAAAATTCCGCAATGAATCGGTCTCTCGCTATTTCACCCTTGGAATTGATATTTAAAAGGAAATCTTTGGTAGCTTCACTTGCACTTTTTCCGGTGGAAAGGTTGAAGAGTTGATTCTTGTCCAGCATTTCGGATGAAAATGGATTTAAAGTGTTACCGATTTGATTATGTAATTCCTTGATAAATATATTGTCAGTCTTTATTTGTGGCTCCGTAGATCATTTGTTACGTCTTCATTTGAATTAAGTTTTAGAGCTTCTAATAAATGTGTCACTAGAGATGTTCGTAATGAATGACTTGCTGCCCATCGCCTTCTAGCTGATATTGAATTTGTAAAAGAACTTAATCGTTTGTTCTAGTGTTAGGTCAATTGGTGTTCCGGAAAAATGTTTGTCCGTTCATCTGATAGAAATACCACCATTTATTAAGGATTCTTTTAAACCAGGATGTGTATTTGTCACATTTACTAAATTGTTATGAAACCTTACAATCCATCTTGCGTAATTTTGATGATTCATAGAGAACATAAGAGTCGCTATTTTGGGTAGACAAAACAGCGACTCTCAAACTCAAAATCTCCCGTTCGTATGCTCCTTGAAAATTGTTGCAACAATTTTATAAAGTTTATGTAGGTGATCCAAAATTTTGCCGTAATTCCGTGTACACCATTTTCTGTGTCATGGTAATATTTATCGTATCCATCCAATACTTCTTTAAGTGTATCCGAAAAATTAAATTCAGTTGATTTTTGCTCTTGGATAATTCGCATTTCGGTGATTATATCAGAAATACATACATTTGCGGTGTCAAGGTATGCTTGAAAGTGCAAAATTTATAAGGCTGCAGCAAACATAGGGTGAATTCTTTTGCACCTGTTAAAATGTGTGCCGGTAAGAAATCCTTTTAGCGAACCAGGAACTAGGATGCCAGATTCTGTAAGGATATAGGGACCCCCCGATTCTTCGATAAATTTTCCCACTGCCTTAAAAAATGACATCTGCACATGAAACGCTCCTAGCTGAATAAATACATTATTATATTTTGGGCGTTCTACACTTTGAATTTGCATTGCTATTTTTGCAATAGCCAGGTCGTAGATAACGCAAATATAAGACTGTTGACATTGAAATGCAATATTTTGAGCAACGTTAAGAGTGTGAGCTACCACTTAAGCGCTGGTAGGGTACTCATTTATTGGTGGTAAATAGCAAATGGATTGGACAGGTAACACTTTAGTACTTTTAAAACTGTTCCATCCTACCCACATAGGTATTTTTGAATCCAATAATGCAAGTGAAATAACCCATAAGTTATCTAGTTGCCTTATACGCTTGTACGTATTTTCATCAATTATTAATGATGGTGGTATTTCAATTACCTACCTCATTTAATTTTGGTTTTTTATAATAGGGCTCAATATCACCATCTAACAAATCAAACATTCTTCGTCTCTTTTTTTGAGATCTGACAACAGTAGAAGGTGTAACATTATCTAATTTGTTTTCGGAAACATTTATGGTATCACATTTATTTTGATAGATTATACCAACTGTATCATGGAGTGTATCCTTTCCCGACAAAGTTTCCACAAATCTGTCAAAATTGTCAAATGCAAGGCCTGTCAAAAGTTGCGGTTTTTGCTCAATTCCATACGGTATTATAAATTTGTCATCGAATGAGGAGTAAGTTAATTCAGTTTCCAGTTTCTCAGCAACTGAATAGCTGATACTGTGTCCCAGTCTATTCAAAATATTAATAACCTTACGACTTCCGGTAATGCTTTTCATAGCTAAACCAAGTTCCATATGCTTTGGTGTTTTAAGTCGTCCATTTGACACTGAATATATTGCATCTTGAGCAAGAGATTCAATTCTTACCACGGAGTTTTCTTCAAGTCGCCGACTAAATGGCCCGCATAATAAATTTGTAAAAAACTTTCGGACCAAAGGCGGTATGGAACATTCTCCGGCATATATGTCTTTTAAGGTTATTGAATCAGGTAAAGTATTTTTTGTCATATTTAATATCTCTCTGCGAATTTTAAAAGCCATATTTACAATTGCTGTTTCTATTGTTTTCATTTTACTGGTGCAAATCTGTATTGCATTTCTAGAATCTAACTTGCTGCTGTGAACAATCAATTTTCCTTTATACTTTGTAATTCTTATATTTTCTTTATAAATGTATTTTAATTTCCGCAACAAATGAGCATTTGAAAAATTTGTAGTTCTACTCTGACTATTTTCAGATGTGGCAGAATCAAAGAAGTATTGACAATAAATATCGTGAATATTAGTCAAAAATAGGCGTCCATATTTTCAAAAATATTGATTTTCATAAATTCTTTAAATTCTTTGAACGCGTCTTTATGATATTTTCTTCGGGTGTACCAGTCACCATGTTTATTTTTTATATTTGTTTGCTTCTTAAATTTAAATGTATACTTGGTTCGGCATAATATATGATAATGAATTTCTTTGGCTACAAAATCTACGTCTTTAATTTTCGATAACATTTCTTGATCTTTTAATAAAGTGGCGTATTGTTTTATGTTAGCCTCAAAAATTTTTGTCTGACAAGCACTCAATCCAATTCGGTTTTTTATTTTTATATATAAAAACTTTATTACAGAAGATGCAAGTTTTCTTTAAAATGCCAGTGGAGCGATTCTTTAAAAATAAAGTTTTTGACCGAGTGTCCTTGAATTTTTTTGTGATATTTAAGTTTTCTTCTGTAGGTTCAGGTTCGACCGAATGATGTAACAAGATAAATTCATTTAAATCATTATTTGTTATGGTCTCCATTTTATTTTTTTTAATTGCAGTGAATTTCCTGTAACCACTTGAATGGTATCCTAAATGTGAAAAATCCTGCTGATATGGAAATTGTATGTCAGCATACTTCATGTTAAATTTTCTTCTACAAGATAAAGCTACTTGACATTTTTTAATGTTTCTGCAGTAAATCGTTTTATATTAACCAATTCACTATCTCCATCTCCTAAATGAATGCATCAAGCCTGTCTACTGCCTGACGAAGTGCTAGGTAACACGTTAATGTCCATGTCCATAATCTTAAAAATAAACAGCAACAATAACCGATTTTGACGTTTCTCAGTCACATAAGAATTAACAAACGTCAAAGTCATGTTCATGTCATGTTTCTTTTTCATTAGAATAAATGTAAATTCTCGGCCTTGATATACAAATAACTATTTTACTTTCATCACGCTTGTATAAAACATATTTGTTCCTAACACGGACGGAAAGTGTCTTTTCCGCACTCGACTGCTTGACCGAACTCCGCTTCGCATCGTTCGGTCAACGGCAGTCTCATGCTGAAAAAAAAAAACACTCCGCACTTGCTAGGAAAGTAGCTATAGTTGCCCGAAGTAAATTTTTCATCATTTAGTTACAAAAAGTAAGAACAATTTTAACACCATCAAAATAATATATATTTTTTTAATTTTACATCATATAAAGTGAAGTAAATTTTTTCTCCACATTTTTTCAATAATAAGTGGTACTGAAACACAGAAATAAGTAACAATTCGGCAACACGGTCCGCCCTCCAACAATACCGTCATTCTTATTTAACCTCTATTGAGTAGTTCGGCACCGGTATTTTTATTTATCGTAAACGCGCGATTGTGGTTTATTATTGAAGTTGACTTAATAACTTACCTATAACAATCACTGAATACAAAAGAGTTTTTAATCAATTAGAACACGCCGACTGTGTGTGTGTGTCTGAATAGTGTAAACCTCAAACCTCGATTTGAACAACACAAAGAGCGCAAGAGCGGTTAAGGCTAGAAAGCATTGTTGCCGTAGTTACACCACCTGATGGTTAATTTTATTTATAAATATATTTTTCTTTTAATATTTTTTTTCTGCTAAGATATAATGTTTTTCATTAGTATCGCTTTAGAAATTTGAGTTGCTATAATCTACAGCCCCTACATTCTATTACTTTATTGTTATTAAACTTGTCTGTTTTAAAAATGCGACCACCTATAACTGGCAGACGTTCTTATAGCAATAACTTGAACTGTATTTATCATTTCTACAAAAAAAAAAAACATATTGGTAGTTATAAGGCAGTACGTACTGCCACATAACGCAGGATCTATAGAGATGGTATTTATTAAACCTTTGTGCTCGTCTGCACTTCAAACGCGACCGTCTGCCGATGTTTATTTTTTTAGATAGATTGGTTAAATAATAATAAATAATTTAATTAAAAAAAATTTTTGGTATTTTATGGGGAAGTTGGTGACGGTTTTTTGTTAATTTCAACCCCGTCTGCTTTTAAAACGCGTCCGCTATAAGTGACAGACGCACGTATTCTTAATTTATTTCGTTCCTCTGTTGGCGGCACACAGATGTGGCGGCACATGCAAAGCGTGTCAGCAGTCACCTGCATGTCCTCAATATCTCAATATTATCTGTCAAGACTGTCAACGAAGCTTCAGGGGACAAACAGTGCTACGACAGCCATAGGAGCCAGGGATTAACAGATGTCCCGACTGTTTCAAGGTGGTAAAAAGGGGTAGAACCCATACCTGTGGTGAAAATTTTCTGTAAAACTTGCAATGCCCACGTATTAGCTGATCATCTGTGTTACATGTAACCCGATCGCGGTAAGCCTAAGACTGCCGACCTTCTCTTTGTCTTCTACGACCTCGAGACCAAACAAGAGAAGGCGCAAGAAGACGGCTCCCTCCTACACGAGCCTAATCTCTGCGTAGCGGCCAGCAGGTGTGACGGATGTATTGGCGAGAAAAACTTATATTTCTGCCAAAAATGTGGATACCGGTTAGTTGTGTACATGGAAAACGTTATAGACAATTTTTTAAAGTATGTGCTAGCCGCTAGACAGAAATCCAAATAGGTAGTGGTCGTCCCTCACAACGGGCAGGCGTTTGACCACTAGCTTTGCCTAAACTACATAATTTAATGAAGACCGATCTCGCCTCGGAAGTTATAATGAGAAGTGAGGTGGTGGAAAATATTAAGTTTATTTAGATTCCTTAAATTATTTCCCCGTGCCTCTATCCAAGCTACCCAAAGCTTTCGGCTTGGGCGATAATTTCAGAATGCAAATTACGTGGGCCCCCTGCTTTCCGTCGAATTTTATGACCCTGATAACATGAAATCAGATCATTCCAAGTTTCTTGCGTAGTACAAAGACTATCAATCGACGAATTCAATATGCAGCGCGACCTCGTCGAATACTGTATATCCGACTTGGAAATCTTGACGGCCGCATGTCTCAAGTTCCGTCTGAGGCCTGTACCATAGCCTCAATCAGGTGTTTGAGTTTCACGGCTGCCCCACGTGTTACAAACACAATAAAGCCCCTATGCCTGAAGATCTTTCTCAGACATTAAACAGGTCTTGGTTACGAGGTCGTTGAAATGTGGGAATGCAAGTTTAGACGTAATCTTCAGAAGAACGAAGAGCTCCGCGCCTACACTGAGTAACACCCACTCGTAACCCTAACACCGCTAAACCCTCGAGACGCTTTCTACGGAGGCCATACAGGCAACACGAGGGAATATTACAAATGTCAGCCCGATGAAAAAATTAAATACGTCTGCAGCCTGTACCCCTGGGTCTGCCAGTACAGCAAATTCCCTATTGGACATCCAAGGTGTATACCCGCAAAAACTGCAACCAGCTTATATTACAAGAAACAGATTGGGCTGTTAAATGCAACATCCTACCACCCCAGAATCTCTACCATTCTGTGCTACCAGCCAAAATGAACAACAAGCTTATATTTATTCTCTGTCGTACATGTACAAATAAATGAGGTGAGTGCCAGCATAGGGATGACGAAGAACGAGCACTGACAGGGACATGGATTGTCAATGAAGTTGTGAAAGCCCTTTAAAAAGGTTATCGTCTGCTGGGGATCTACGAAATTTGGAATTACGTTCAGCAGTATCAAAAGACCAAAAATGTATCTGATTTATTCACCGAAATGATGAACAAATTTATAACTGTTAAACAGCAGGCGTCCGGCTGTCCTTAGCACTGTTCTAGCCAGGCAGACAGGGAGAAATACGTTGACGAGTTTCTTGAACGAGAAGACGTCAGGCTGGAGTTTGGCGAGATCATGGAAAACCCAAGGCTACGGTCTCTCGTAAAACTCATCGCGAACTCGTTCTGGGGGGAAACTGAGACAGCGGGAGAATCAGCCCAAAACGACGATCGTCAGAAACCTCGCAGAATTCTTTGCTATGCTCACCAATCCCAGCATCTACGTTTACTCGGTTCTGCCCATCAACGAAGACACTCGTCATAAACTGGGAACACAAGGAAGAAGCCTACGATTGGCTTTCCACTGTCAATGTCGTCATCGCCGCTTACGTCTCCACTCAAGCCCGTCTGAAGCTGTACAGTTGCCTGGAACAGCTGTGCGACAGGGCCCTGTATTACGATACGGATTCTGTCATTTACGTAGCCAAAGGCAACGAATATGACGTACCCACGGGCAAATTCCTCGGCGTCACGACGAATAAGCTCGAGGGGTATGGCGAGGGGAACTACATAACCGAGTTTGTGTCGGAAGGGCCGAAGAATTATGCTTATAATGTATACTCTACCAGGGATAACGAGAAGAAAGTGGTGTGCAAAGTTAAGGGAATTTCCTTCAACTACACTGCATCGCAACTTGGGAATTTCGATACCATAAAAGATATGGTGGTTGACAATAGCAAGAGTCATGTGTGCGTAACCTCTAGGAATATATTCTGTACAAAGGAACACGAACTGGTGACTGTATAGCAAACCAAGCTGTACAAGCCTCTCTCCACCAAGAGGCGGTTCTTGGGCAACCACGGCTCAGTGCCCTAGGGACGGAAAAGACCTAGGCATGAATAAATAATAATTATCAACCTGATTTGTATGTAACATTCTGTATATAATAAAAAATTGATTTTATCGCGGTTTTTATTTTCCTCGTAATGTGTGTTTGAGATACTAATAGTAGAGACTTAATGGTTTAAAATAAAAAGAAGACGTGGAGAATAAAAGTTACTTGAAAAAAACACTCAGTTTATAAATTATTGCAAAAGTTAGAAATAAAAGAGTAGCATAATTAGATTTTATCAAGGATATCTGTACATAACATTACAAGGTATTTCACCGTAATTTTTACATTTTAATACTCTGAGGCTTTAAACGCCGAAAACTGCTCGTTTCCACATGGGCTGCAGCATGTCCTTTTCCGCGATGCCCCGCCAGATGTAGTTGAACGTCTTTGGATTTGAATGCTTCTTGAAAGGGTCAAAGTCCATTTTCGAAAGCAAGGCAAACGATACAGGTTCATAGCGTATACAGAGTGTCCCACCGGGAACTGCGTCGATCGATATCTAGGAAATTACTGCTCCGAAAAATTTGAAAATTTGACAACATGGTAATGTCCCTGTGGCGAACACAACTAAAATATCTAAAACTCTCCAGCACTTCCGGTTATACCGGAAGTCGACACCAAGTTCGTTATTTTAAATGGGACACCCTATACAGGGTGTCTCACGGTGACGGCCCATCAGAATTATTTCAGAGAATACTTCGATTTGAATTTTGAAAATTGTTGTAAAAGTCATACAATTCGGCTTTGTTTTTCCAATGTGGTATAGTTGAGGTAGTAGTAGAAGATGATTTCCTACAATAATGAGATTCTAGCTTTGGCAAATTGATAAAAAAATCCCTAACGGATTCGTTTCTCTCATTATTTCTTAACTGCTTCTTTTTGTCGAAATCATTATTTTTAGTTTCTACATCATCACGTTTTTTGGTTTCTGGTTTCTGTATAACCAGTGAGTAATAGTTCTCATAGACACACCAAGCGTATTGCAAAACATTGGTTTGCATACTCTTACCCTTTCCTTTTTCTTGTCCAGAAAAAAGAATAAAATCATTTTCTTCGTCTCCCCCCTTGAGATTTTCAGTTTCTGGCCCTTCTGGTAGGGGAGAGGGGGGTGCATGTGGACAGTATTTTTCAAATCCCAATATATATTTTATTTTTCTCTAATTTTACATTTTGTTCACATTGGCACCCCTGGTCTAATGTTATCTAATATATAACTAACATATTTATGTTTAAAAAATAAACAAAAAATATATATTCTCTATTTAAAAAAAATTGTGTTCGTCCACTTCTACCCCAACAAAGGATGCATGTGGACACTAGAAGGGGTCCATGTGGACAACTGTTAAAATATGTAACATATAATAAATGTGTAGTGTTACTTCACATTATACATCGTGAGATCTTTGCTGAATTTCAAACGATCAGATGTTCTTGCTGTCCCCTTCTGATTTAGTGGTTTCGGCAGCTTGAACGCAATATTCTTTCTGGTAACTGAAACCACGTCACTGATGATTGGAAATGAAAAACTCCATGTAGGTAAGTTTCGTCGCAGGTATTGAACTTCATATACCGTCAAACACATTTTTCACAAGTGCAACATAATACACTAAAGTTTTTTTAGTTTCAAATTTTACAAGCACAAAGTCATCGGAAGAAATCAAGTCACTGTCCAAAATTGAATTTTCTACTTCCATAGCACTGTCTTCATCAATTCCTTCATCTGAAAAAGCTAGCTAGCTAGCTAGCTTCTGAGGACTCTGTTTGTTCCTGCTCCGATGAACTGTCCATAATAACCCGTTTTACATTTTTTTTCTGTTCCTTGGGAATTTTTATTTCTTTACTCTTAATAGCATCAATTTCTGGTGTACTAGTATATATACATGACTTGCCTTTTCTTCTGTTGATGTTTTGCCTTGGTGCAGCTTTTGGGAACGGTCTGATAACTTCAGGGGTGACAATTCCACTGGGACCAGCAATATCACTATCAAACTGATTTGAAACCGAAGAATCCTCTAACGTTGTGATATTTTCGCTTGTGATGTTTTGATCAAGTTCATGCATAACTGATATGTCTGTTACGTATGAACTCTGAAAGTCTACCTCAGTAAATATATGATCATTTAGCGGCCACAAACCACAAGCTTCAAATGCTTTTATTATGTTTTTCGGAACAAAGCTGGCCAAAAATGGTTGTTTAGACAAAAGTGGAATAACGTATATTGATATTTGCTTTCCAGGATGAGTAGCCATGTGGTTGTTGAAGGCCGATTTTAGCATTGCTTTAAATGGTCCATAAACTCCAACATCCAGTGGTTGAAGTTTATGTGAACAATGTGGCGGAAATGAAAGTACCACAATCCCATTTTCTTTACAAAAGCACAACGCTGGCAGTGATATATGGGATTTGTGGTTATCTATAAACAATAAAACGGGAATTTCCTTAGTCGGTAATACATGATGCACAATATGTTTAAGTACATCCATAAATAACTCGGCTGTCATCCAGCCACTTTTATGAGCTAAACCAACAGCTCCAACAGGTCCGCCGTTCACAAAGTGATCTTTTGCATGGACTCTAGGAAACACGTAGACGGGTGGCAATGCATTTCCAGTTGCTGTTATAATTCCTGTAAAAGTTACAAGCTGTCCACGTTCAGAAGAAACTATCTGGCCTACCTGTTTCTTGCCTTTCTCAGTAATAACTTTTGGAGATGGTAAGACAGTTGTTATTCCAGTCTCGTCTAAATTTAGTATACGGTTTGGTTCAAATTTGTATTTTTCTAATATACTCTTATAATTCGAAAAAAATGCATTTACATTTGCTGAGTTAAAAGAAGTTGCTCGAGCCAGGCTAGTATTTTCTGGTTTTCTCAATGAAATGTTTGCATGTCTTTTCAAGAACGATTTCATCCAGTCAATGCCTGCTTGTTTTTCTATATTCCATTTCTCCGGAAATTTCTTGTTTAATTTAAGAGCATACTCATAAGCTAGTGTTCTGATTTGCCGCAAGGTCAACCCATAGTGAATAGATGAACTTTTAAGTAGATAATTAATCAAGATGTTTTCTTCTTGTGATGAAAATACTTGATTGCTAGCATATTTCGATTTCCTCTTATCTAAAAAATTAGTTTCTGTACCAGAATCATCCCCTGCGTCATGTTGTTTTTTGAACCGCTTGTGTAACATTGACTTCTTTAAACCAAATTCCGCTGCTGCAGCGCGTATTGACATTCTACCGTTAAGAATTTCTGTTAAAGCTCTTGTCACAACCGCTTCATCAATATCAGCCCTCAAAGTTTTACGCTTGTAGGACCTTACCATTCTGTTAAAAAAAATCTTATTAAAGCATAGCAAGGTAACTTATGATCCAAAACTTAATTAGAGTATGCTCTGACAAACAAATATAGTCATAAATATGTATCTACTATTTGTAAAATCACTTTACACCACAAATAATTTATATAAACAGTGCTTCGGCCTTAATTTCAATTGAAACAGATAAGATTAATGTTATTTTGCGAATGCACACTCTATAATTCAATATTTTCAGGCTCATACGATGATCCGGGACACATGTGGACAGTATAATATCAAAGCGGGGTGCATGTGGACCCCATATCTTAATGTCCATAAGTGCCCCTGGTTACATTTTTTAGGTTAGAAATAATATCCAAGTCTGCTATGAATTCACAGCCATCATATTGTAATCATAATAACATCTAATTAAGGCTTGTAAGCATACACTACCAGTTGTATTATATGTTTAACGTACTTACTTGAATATCACGTATTATATACCACTAATAAATTTAGTTTGTCACCACTAAAACGTATTTTCACTCACAACACAAGAAGTACTAATTGTTAAACGTTGAAACTTTTATAATACATTCAGTACAATTAGAGACATCTATGAGAATTTTTTTGATTTTATTCATGCTTTTTAAGGCGCAAAATTCAAACTGTCCACATGCACCCCCTGTCCACATGTACCCCCCTCTCCCCTACTTGAGGCAATCGCTCTTCCACTTACAAATATTTTTTCTTCCCATGTAAAGCTCCAGAATTTTTTAAACATATGTTGTCTTTCTTCTTCCTTTGGGATATAACATTTAAAAGCGATTTTTTTCGACCCTCTTTCTTTACACGAACACATAATTTTTAACTTCCTTTCATTGTTCTGAACTACAAATTTGTTATTCTTTCTTCCCTCATACGGGTCCCTTCTTGTCTCTTCTTATTAGTGTTATATTCCCAGTCTTGACTGCCGCTCAATAAATTTTTCTTCCTTTTGCGCTTTTTATTGTCCTTATCTGAAGCAACATTTTCTTCCCCCTCTGAGCTACTCTCTCTTTTAATTAGGTCTTTAGGAATTTTCCTTTTCCAAAGCTATAATATAATAATACTGTTCTTAAAATCAGTTGGATCTCCTATTTCATTTGCATTGACGCCTTTAGAAACATCAGTAAAGTTTGTGCTATTTTTTTCTAGTTTCTCTTGTCTCTATTCAACTTATTATCTTGTCTTAGATTGTTCTCTTTGTAACTAGCCTCTTCAAAAGTTATATTGGCGTTGTTTAGAGTATCTAGGTGTATAAAGGCCTTGCATCGAGGAAGCACCGTCTTCATCTTCACTTTTAAACTTTAATTTGCTTAGTATTTTATAGCTTCTTGAACTCTTATTCATTCTGAAAAAAATATTTAAAGCTGATTTATACTTATCCAGTAGCTGGAGCCAATTTCATTAGCATGCCAACACTGGCATGATAACGTCCCCGTGTAAACACTTTTTCGTAGTGTGCTAGTGTACTGGTACGAAAAAATAGTGTTTACACGGGGCCACTACCACGCCAGTACTGTAAATTTTAATATGAAAGTTGTCTTAACTTCACTCAAATGAATAAAAAATTGAAAAATGCCTAAAGTCCTATGCCTAATTTTAAAAGACTGTGTTCAGATTTGTAATATTAATATTACATAGGTTATCCAAAGCAAGATACTTACGTTTGTGCCTAAACTGTTTGAAAAGAGGGCATTTTAGTAGAATGTGTAGAATGAAAACATGTGAAAAATGCCATGAGAAGCATCATATTCTATTGCATAGTACAAAATCGGAAAGTAACGTTTTATCGCGGGCTCCCAATGAAAATAGCGTAAATATGGGGGAAGCGAGACAGGTTCCAGAAAGTTCAAACGATACAGTATCGGAAAATGATGCAAACAAAGGGTGTATTAGGAAATCTGTTGATTCCATCGCGTTATCAGCATGTAGCGGTGTAAATGAAGTACTTCTTTCAACAGTTCAGGTAAAAGTAGTAGATAAAGATGGCGGGGCGCATATAGTACGTGCATTGTTAGATAGCGGCTCGCAGTCGAGTTTTATCACGCAAGAGTTGTGCAAAAAGTTAGATTTACCTACCGAAAAAATAAATTTTTTGATGCGAGGTTTAAATCAAAAATGCTCAACCATTCGTAGTAAGTGCAAAGTGAAACTGCAGTCTGTACATGGTAATTATGAGTCTGAACTGTACTGCTTTGTGCTTGATATCATAACCGGATGTTTGCCACAGGGCAGGATCAATCCCGGCGATTTGGATATTCCGCGAAATTTAAGGTTAGCTGATCCTAGCTTTTACAAACCAAGTACTGTTGAAATGCTCATCGGGGCTGATTTGTATTATGACGTCATGTGTACTGGTATGATTACGTTAGATAAGGGCCCGGTACTGCAAAAGACACGATTTGGATGGGTTGTTGCCGGTCCCATGAATAAATTAATTTCAGAGGTAAATTGTTATTTTTCTCAGAATTTAGAAAAAACCGCGTGCGAACTTTCTGAGATTCAGGTTAGCTTGCAAAAGTTTTGGCAGCTAGAAGAGATTGACGTAAAACCGGTATTGTCTGATGAAGAAACTGCGTGTGAGGAACATTTTGTTAAGACAACAACACGTGATTCAGAGGGACGGTTTGTAGTATCGATGCCGTTGAAATCACCTGTAACTAAATTAGGTGAATCCTTCAAGGAGGCAAGTAAACGATTTTTGTGTCTCGAATCTAAATTATCGAAAAGGCCGGAATTTAAAAAAAAAATGTATGTTGATTTCATGCGAGAATATGCTCAGCTTGGGCACATGGAAAAAGTAAAAACTGCAAAAGACGAGTTATGCTACTATATGCCTCACAAAGGGGTTTTGCGTGAAGAAAGCATAACTACAAAATTGCGGGTAGTATTTGACGGCAGTGCGCCAACATCATCAGGATTTTTATTAAATCATTTGCAAATTGCAGGTCCAACCATCCAGCAGGATTTGCTTAGTATATTGTTACGGTTCAGACAGCATAAGTATGTAGTTGCGGCGGATATCGCCAAGATGTACCGTCAAGTATTATTAGAGCCTGAGCAGCGATGTTTGCAACGCGTTTTGTGGCGCGAAAATCCTGAAGACGAGCTAGAGGTATGGGAGTTAAAAACAGTGACCTATGGTACGACTTCAGCGTCTTTTTTGGTTATTCGGTGCATTTTTCAATTGGCGGAATAGTGTTAATCAGTCGGAGTTAGCTCGCATTATCAAATCCGATTTCTACGTTGACGACCTTTTGACCGGCGCCGATACTGTAGACGATGCCGCGAACATTTGCAAGGGTGTAACTGACATATTAAAGCAGGGTTGTTTTGAGTTGAGAAAGTTTTATTCAAATGATAGCGAAGTTCTCAAAAATATCAATGACAAACATTCAGATAAAAAGGTGATTGAGTTTGGTGAACAAGAAAATGCAAAAACGTTAGGCATTATGTGGTGCCCATGTTCCGATCTTCTACAATATAAAATCGCGCGGTCTTGTGATTACGCAGACATATCAAAACGAGTAATACTTTCAGAAATATCTAAAATATTTGATCCTTTGGGATTGCTTGGCCCTTGCGTAATCAGTGTCAAAATTTTATTACAAAAGCTCTGGCTAGAAAAATTATCGTGGGATGAATCTGTACCCCCACCAATAAAAAGACGGTGGAAAGAATTTGCCGACGGTTTGCTATTATTGAATAATGTACGCATAGAAAGTACACGTATTATGCAATTCAGCGAAACGCATTGAAATGCACGGGTTTTGCGACGCGTCTGAGGCAGCCTACGGGGGTTGTATTTACATTAGATGTACTAACGAAATAGGAGAGATTTCCGTTAAGTTACTGTGTGCCAAGTGCAAAGGAGCTCCACTTAAAACCGTTTCATTGCCGCGATTAGAACTCTTGGGAACTGTGGTACTTACCAGGCTAGCAAAAAAGGTAAAAGATTCGCTTAGGATATCATTCGATGAATGCTTCTTTTGGTCGGACTCGATGATCGCTTTATGTTGGTTAAAAACTCAGCCATATAAATTAAAAACTTTTGTTAGTAACCGCGTAAGCGAGATACAAAGTTTGACGGGATTCGATCAGTGGCGTCACGTGCCAAGCAAGGATAATCCGGCGGATATTCTATCGCGCGGCGTCGCGCCTAAAGAAATAGTTGATTGCAATCTTTGGTGGCACGGGCCACACTGGTTAAAAGAACAATCTTTAAATTGGCCGAATAGAAAAATTAATTGTTCTAATATGCCAGATGTACGGAAAGATAGTCGTGAAGTTTTAATAATGCAAAGAAGTGAAGAAATTTTTAAAAAGTTTTCAGACTTAGGTAAGCTGAAGCGAGTAGTTGCGTGGATGCTAAGATTTTTTAATAATTGCAAGACAAAAACGGAATTAAAACGAGTTACTAGTTCAATTTCTTTGCAAGAAATACAATACGCGTTTTTTATGCTAGTAAAATTATCTCAAACTGAAAGATTTCCTAATGAAATTAAAAAATTAAATAGAAGTAAAAATCTAGATAAAGGTAGCAAGATAATTAATTTAAATCCATTTGTTGATGAAAATGGAATATTGAGGGTAGGTGGCAGGCTAGCTTATGCAAAGTTCGCCTTTGAGAAAAAACATCCTATAATTTTATCTTCTGACTGTACGTTGTCTGCTCTCCTTATTAAAGATTTTCACGTAAAGTTATTGCATGCAGGACCGAGTCATGTCTTAGCTAGTATTAGGGAAGAATTCTGGATAGTAGATGGTAAGCGTCTTTGCAACAAAGTAATTAATCATTGCATTACATGTTACCGTTTTAAGGCTAAAGCTATAACACCTATTATGGCTCCCTTACCTGAGCTTCGTCTATGTCCAAGATACCCATTTGAGGTTACAGGAGTTGACTACGCAGGCCCATTTATTATTAAAAGTAAGGCTGGTAGGGGCTGTCGGTTGTCAAAGGCGTACATTTGCTTATTTGTATGTTTTGCTGTAAAAGCGGTTCACCTAGAATTGGTGCAAGAATTGACAAAAGAGGCATTTTTAGCTGCGTTGCACAGGTTTGTCTCCCGACGAGGCAAATGTAGCCTAATATATAGCGACAATGGGACAAATTTTGTGGCAGCATCTCGCGAGATGCGTGAACTAAGCGATTTTATAAAATTAAATAGCAATGATATAGAGTTTTCTGCACAGAAGGAGGGAATTGAGTGGAAATTTATTCCTCCCCATTCTCCTCATTTTGGAGGGTTATGGGAGGCAGGGGTTAAAAGTGTAAAGTTTCATTTAAAGCGAACTTTAAAGGACGTCTATTTTATACGATTTTAGTTCAAGTAGAGGCAATCCTTAATTCTAGACCGTTGACTGCAATTTCTAATTCGTCCGAAGATCTAAGTCCCTTAACTCCTGCTCATTTTCTCGTGGGCCGACCACTAACGGCAGTTCCACAGCATGACGTATCTACTGTTCCTGTGAACCGCCTGTCCGTATATAAGCACATGCAACAAGTCGTCCAGCACCTATGGAGCCGCTGGAGCAAAGAGTACGTTTCATAGCTCCAGACCAGATCAAAATGGCGTTCTAATTACGACAAGTTAGTAAAAGGAGCTCTTGTTTTAATAAAAGAGGATAACCAATCACCTCTAAGGTGGAAGTTAGGCAGAGTCGAGGAGGTGCATCCTGGGAAGGACGGAGTGTCGCAAGTGGCAACAGTCCGCACTCAAAACGGGCTAATGAAGCGCTCGTTTGCGATGATATGTCCTTTACCCCTGGAAGAAGATCAGCTGTCAAACTCCTAGCGTGGTGTTGTGGGTGTAGTGATCGTGCTTAGTTGATAGTAAAAAGAAACTGTTAATGTTTAGCATACTTCTATTGTTAAATTGAAAAAAAAATACGAGCAAAAGGTTCTGGGTTTTTTATATTGTGTAATATTTATATAGGTATTTTGTTATCCTTAATTTATGCATATATGTGTATATGTACATAAAGTCTTATATGTATATGTATGTTGAAAGTTTCTAGCTCTTTCAAGCTGGGGGGCATGTTCAGATTTGTAATATTAATATTTGTAATATTAATCAAATTAGTAACGAAAAAAAAAAAAGAGTTTGTTTTTAGAGAAATGTCAACTGAAAAACATCAAATTTGTATTTTTACGCTTTAAGCGTGATGTATGTTTTTAAATAAAGAATATTAAAAGATAATTGGTGGAAAGTATTTAGTTATCTCCACGAAACTATTGGTAGCAGAGCAAAGTAGTGGAAAGGTATTTGGTTAGCTCCACGAAAACAGACTGTTTAAAAAAAAACATTTGTATGGAATATTATTTTACCAAATTTACTTACCTGAACTGTTTGACAGCTAATTAGAATAATTGTTTCGCTAAAAAACTTATTTTTAAATATATGAAAGCAATAACTGTTAACACAAGCTAATTAAACCACGTCCAATGTACGGACTTAGTAAAATTCACGTTGCTACAGGATTTAGGCAACATTCAATTCGTCATATTGTGGCACTATCTAGTAAGCTAAAATTTATTTTTGGTTTATGAAGTTCGAACTGCTTAACAAGATGGCATTAAATTCCAGATTTTATTAAAAAGTGGACTGGAATAATAGTAATGTTTTTCCTGTAATGCGAGAAATTTACAATCCGGGAGATGAATTCTTCTTGCTAGGAAATATATCAAAACAGGATGTGGTTTGTCTATACTGTTACATTCATTCTTTTGTAGGTGATTTCAGTTACGCACTGAGACCATGGATGATGACTCCCGTTGAAAGTATTGTGGAAGAAAATCTGGCAATACAAAGATACAGTTCCCGGCAAAAAAGCACTACATCATCAATCTTAAAAATGAGATTTCGTTGCTTGTTTGGTGTTAACAGGGTGTTACATTATCGTCCAAATATTTGCTCCAAAATGCTTGTACAGTATTGCACAATATGTGCATTCATGACAACGTGCCTAGACCTGAGGAAGAAGACAATGAGGAATTGGATTTTGCCACATTTGGAGAAGATATGAATGAACCGTTAGACAATCGAATTAGAAATGTCGAATTGGCAGTTGGGCGAAGCATCCGCAACAATCTAATAAGACGATATTTTACTGTGTGATACCTTCTTTTAGTATTATTCCATAGTCCATATGAATATGCGTTCAAATCTCTATGGTTACTGAGATACAGCCAGTGGAAGTAAACCAGAAACACATCTTTTATTAATTTTCAATTACATTTTTTTTGTAAACATCACTTTTCATCCATTCCCACAGTTCATAGTCCAATGGACTTAGGTCCGGAGACCTAACTGACGAATTGATGGGACCACCACGGAAATATCAGCGTATTCAGCATGGCAAAAAATGGATTTTTAAATATCCCACAAATCAATGCTAAACGTCAATTATGTCGTGGGAGTCTACTAGATAATTTATCTGTTTTGCACTTAATGCAATTAACATTAAAACTGCTGCATCTCAGTAACCATTGAAATTTGAACACATATACAAACAATTTCTGCAGGCGAATCTTTGGCCGACTATGTACTTGCCAAAATTGGCCATAAGGGTAAATCAATGGCAATCTACACTGGTCCAATGCAAATAGGAGACACTAGCCTCCAATTGGCCACAGTTATTTGTGCAGTATGTCTTTTGATGGCATTGTACTGGCCCCATATACATTTCAGTATGTCTTTTGATGGCACTGCATTGGCCTTATATATATTTCTGTATGTCTTCCGATGGCATTGCACTGGGCATATATATGTTTTTATGCTATTGGCCCACAATGGACTAAATTTACTTAATATTCACTATATTTGTACCGGGCTGTGAAACACCCATTATTAATAGCCAACGATATTGCAGGTTTTTTAGCATACAGGGTCGGAAAGTTCCCATGGTTCAGCGGCCGTTACGTGAGAGCGATAAAGTAAGTAATAGAAATCCGTGCGATAGAGAAAGATGGCTATAATGAAAGCGTCTAATAGTCACCGCCCATTTCGCCCTTCCACAAATAAGAAGTGGATCTTATTTGTGGAAGGGCGAAATGGGCGATGACTATTAGACGCATTCATTACAGCCATCTTTCTCTATCGCACGGATTTCTATGACTTTGTTTATCGGTCTCACGTAACGGCCGATGAACCATGGGGACTTTCCGACCCTGTATACAGGGTGCCCCAGAAATAGTTGGAGGAAGTTAAACTGTTCGACTTTCATGCAATTTTAAGGGGGTGTTTCATCCGAGTCTCTACTAAAAAGTGACAGCCCCTTTTAGATGGACATAAAAATATACTTTTTTCAAAAACATAGAAAAACGAAATTTGGCAGAAACGTAACACTATTAAAATGATAATATATCGATAATCCCAGTTTGTAAAGTGTACGAGGTAATTGAGGCAAAACTATAGCATTTTTCTTATATTTGTTTGAAAAAAAAATATATTTCTACCCCTCACCTAAAAGCAATTGCGAAGCTCAGAAGAAAAATTTATATGAAATGCCCCTCTTAAAATTACATAACGACAGTTCCATTTATTTCCGATTATTTCAAGTCTATGTATGCTGCCCCAGCAATAAGGTATTAATGGAACACATCCCCAGCACAAGAGAAATATACAAGTAAACTGTTATAATTTGGAAAACACAAAAGTTTTGATAATATAAATATACTTACTCGATATTTTTATTATTCTTGACATTTTTGATGTTAATATTGATATTACTGATTTTGATAATATAAATAAAATATACTTACTAAATATTTTTATTATATTTAACATTTTTGATGTTATTATTTATTATTATATATTATTTTATTATATTACTGNTTTGATGGAATTTATGAGGAAGTATGGACAAATAAAGTGGTATATTTATCAACGGTTTAAATAAAAGGACAACGCACTTAGGTCGAGAGTTGGCATCGTACTGAGCTTTTTATTTTTACGCTGTTGCTAATACAAAAAGTAGTGCTGTACACAATAACAGCTGTTGAGCAGAGATGGCGCCAGTGACAAACACATTTTATTGTTGTTTTTGCATCTATCACTAACAACTTTCCGATATGTTAATCATGTTGGGGTTTCCTTGAATGCTCACTAAAAAATAAAAATTATAATAATATATTTTTACATAACGGTTCTCTAGTAAATAATGAAAAGTAGGTCCACATTAAATAATTAAATGAAATACTACTTAGATTTGCTGATATAACCCAACAAACAATTTCTGCAGGCGAATCTTTGGCCGACTCTGTACTTGCCAAAATTGGCCATAAGGGTAAATCAATGGCAATCTACACTGGTCCAATGCAAATAGGAGACAGTGGCCTCCAATTGGCCACAGTTATTTGTGCCGTATGTCTTTTGATGGCATTGTACTGGCCCTATATACATTTCAGTATGTCTTTTGATGGCACTGCATTGGCCTTATATATATTTCTGTATGTCTTTCGATGGCATTGCACTGGGCATATATATGTTTTTATGCCATTGGCCCACAATGGACTAAATTTACTTAATATTCACTATATTTGTACCGGTCTGTGAGACACCCGTTATTAATGACCAATATTGCAGGTTTTTTAGCATATACAGGGTGCCCCAGAAATAGTTGGAGAAAGTGAAACTGTTCGACTCTCATGCAATTTTAAGGGTGTTTCATCTGAGTCTCCACTAAAAAGTGACAATCCCTTTTAGATGGAAATACAAATATACTTTTTCAAAAACGGAGATAGAAAAACGAAATTTGGCAGAAACGTAACACTATTAAAATGATAATATATCGATAATCCCAGTTTTTAAAGTGTACAACGAGGTAATTGTGGCACAACTATTGCATTTTTCTTATATTTGTTTGAAAAAGAAAATATATTTCTACCCCTCACCTAAAAGCAGTTGCGAAGCTCAGATGAAAAAATGTATATGAAATACCCCTCTTAAAATTACATAACGACAGTTTCATTTATTTCCGACTATTTCAAGAGTCTATATATGCTGGCCCAGCAATAAGGTATTAATGGAACACATCCCCAGCACAAGAGAAATATACAAAGTTTTGATAATATAAATACACTTACTCGATATTTTTATTATTCTTGACATTTTTGATGTTAATATCGATATTACTGATTTTGATAATATAAATAAAATATACTTACTAAATATTTTTATTATATTTAACATTTTTGATGTTAATATCGATATTACTGATATTTTTAATATAATAAAAATTATAGTCTAATTTTTAATTTGCCAATATAATTTTTTTTTTAATTAGAAAAACCTAAATAACTGTTTTCTATGCAACTATTGAGTTTACTGATTACAAGAGAATCCATTTAATTGTTGAAAAAGGCGAAACCGTTCACCACCAAGGACAGTGTGGTCGTTGCATTCATATCTAAAGATAGGGAACTCAAAATGAGCTAATTCATTATTTAAACTATGACATGGTAATAGAGGTAATCAATGCAATAAATAATAATGATAAATACCTACTTTTGTAGATCTCACACTATTGATCCCGCCTTCGCCTGAATCTAATGGCCTAAAAATGTCTATATGAAAAAATCAATCCTTATTTTGACCTATCTGATAGCATAGCTTATATACTCAATAATTCAACTTATACGCCATAATCACTTGTAACTTGCAGGATATTTCTGGTTTTGGTTATCAAACCTACTTATCTCGATCTTAAAAATTTGAATACAACACATAAAAATTGAACTACTTTTATGAACATATAAATCCTTTATTTTTTAAATATATAAAAGTTTATTCTACAGCCTCTTCTGCATGTTCCTCATTATTTTGTTTTTGCCTTCTTTGGTTACGGCCTCCACATCGATCCCCCGAAGTCCTCAACCACACCTTGACTACAGAAGCAACTTCTGCTTCAGTCGCATTTCTTGTCAGAGGGTTCTTTCTCATAGACACTAAAAAAGTAAAATTTTAACTTGAGATATCTACAAATTCATGCAAATTTCAGCAAACGAAACACCCTGCACCTATCAGTAAGAAAATATGTATTAATGATCATTACCTAAAATCAATTTGAAGATGTTTTTAAATATTTCAAAGCTCTTCTTTCCCCTTCCAGACCAGTTGTACTCTAGTGAAACTTCATGGCTTACAATTTTTGTCAAAAGTCTGCGCACCCCATCACTAATATCTTTAGCTCCAACGCTTAAAAATGATGCACACTAGAACATAGATTTCCACAATATTATTTTTATAGCATAATAAATATAAGGTATGGCAAAAATTATGCTAATGTTTAAATTTCAAAGAAAATGTCCTTATGGATTTACAACATATTCAAAAGATGCCAAATAATATAAGCTTCGTTCCTTTGGATTAGTCGGAAACTGTCCAAAATAGTCGACTAGTTATGCTGTCACTGACACTGTCACTGTCTAGTGAATGTCACATAAGAAATAATTGCATGAATATTTTGGACAGTTTCCGACTAATCCACGACTGCTCTAGGAAGAAAGCTAAAATCTTACCATAGACTGGAAAAACTCTTGATTTTTTAACTTCTCTTCAAACTCTTTTAACTCCTTGTTAGTTGTGCACGGAAGTTTTGCCAAATATTCATTTTCTGTGGGATCTTCTAACACTGCAGTTCTTTGAATCACAGACATTAAAAATTTTACATCATTGGATAAGTTATCTACTTTCCTTGAATGTTGCTCGAGCAGGTCTAAAAGAATATTTTAAATAATTTTAGGGCAATTGACTGAATTTTGACTACAGAAAGTAAGTTTATTATGCAAGATGGATATAAAAATAGTATAAATACATAAAACTTTGTTTTATATATCATTAAAGCACGGACATAAATAAATAAAAAGGTATAGAAGACATCGTAGACAATTTGGTTATACTTACTTACTGCCAATCTAGAGGTTTTGTAGAGTTCTTGAAATGTAATTATTGGCTCTGTATCTTCTTGGTGTTCAGTATTTGACGTTGACGATGATCCTAATCTGGGATTTTCTGAGCTCCTATATTGTGATCTAGTATTTTCAAAATGTATCGTATTTGCATCTTTGCACTTTGCATCTTGTGTCAGATTCAAGTGAAATATTCTCACGTCTAGAAGTAACAGAGTTTAGTATTTTACCCGAGGCAACTATGTGACGTGATCCTATATTTTTAGAGCTTATAGATACATTTTGATATTTGGGATTATTAAAAGTAAGAGTTTTATTTTGTGATTCTGTATTTTTCACATGAATTTTAGAATTTCCTTGTTTGGGACTACCAGGTGTAAGTGTTTTATCATTTTCGTCATTTTCTGACTGATATTCTGGAGAAGAAATATATGGCAATTCATCATCTGTAGATGATGATGATAATCTTTTCTGCGATTTTTCAGAATCAGAAAATTTTTGGGACATTTTTTATAATAATCATAATCCTTCAGTAACTTATTAGGTACAGATTTTCTTTTCTTGTTAATATCCTCATCAGAGTGACTACTACCAGTACTAGTACAATCAGAACACTCTAAATATTTCAATTTTTGCGAAGCTCTTTCATAAGAATCTAAAAAAATATTTGTACATTTTACCTTAAAATATAATAGTAAAGATCACAAATTACATCTTTATATTTACAAGGACCCTATTATGATAAATTTGAAAGCAACATACTTACTTGATTTATATTTTATGTTTATAGGACAAATTTCACACTTATCAGGATCAAAGACTTTTCGATCAATTACAGCTTTTTTCAATTCTCCATCTTTCAACCCCTTGGGCCAATAACATATGTCTGATGAAAATGAAATCCAAACAGATGGTACTACAGCTAAGGCATTATTTTCATTGGGAAATTCAACTACAAGGAAATCTCTAAAAAATATAGACTGTTGAAAGAAATTGTTTTCACATTCTAAAAAACGAGTAAACTATTAAGTTCATTTGATTTTTATTTCAAAATGAAGTATTCTAAATGCAATAAATACCTACTACCTAATAATTTTTTCAATAAATTATATATATGTTGAAAAGCATCACTTATACATATATCTTGAACAAATAGGTAAAAGATAAAAAAGATGAAAATAAATAAAAACAGAATAAATATGTAAGTAGGTATAACATCAAATTAAAGGTTTTGAAAATATCTATACCTAATTTCAATGAAGATATGATAGTACATACCACGTTAAATGGTTGAACTCCTCCCATAATTATATGTTTAGATGTCTAATGAATGCACAAATGGAATGAATATTTGTTTATTATTGTGTGGCAAAATTACACCTTTGCACTGAATATCTTCAATGCAAAATGAAACTAAATCATTTCTTGTTTCTACTTCTATCTTATATATCGATATCAAACTTGATGGAGTTGGATAAGTAAAATATGAGCCTTTAATGTGGCATTTCCTTCCTATTACAATTTTTGATAATTCGATGAATCCCACATACAGTATTTTAATAATTTCCTTATTTTTTAGCATCACATAATTATCTCCAGCTCTGTTTGATAGTACCAGTTGATTGTAAAGTACCTTTCTAAAGAATGTACATTCTTCCAATTTATCAATAATACCTACCAAATTCTCAAAAGATTCGTTATCAACAACAATAGGTTTACCAATTGTGGTAAATTTTGTTTTGTAATGAACTGTCGATACTTCGTTAGACAAATTCTCCAACTCACAGAGTCTGTTTGTTATTTGTTGCAGTGGATTATTTGATTTCCTCAGTAACTGTTTCAATTTACCTAAGTAATTTTCAAGAGGAAAGCAGCTTATTACGTTGAGATCCCCAAAATTCTTTGCATCTTTAGCAATATGAATTAACGAATGTACATTGTAAATGCAAAAGTCCTGACTATATATATTTCTTGAACTCTCAACAAAATTTGTAAGTAGCTTTTGAGCGTAATCATTGTATCTTATTTAGGGCTTCACTTAATAAAATTGTCACAACTAAGTGTAACAACAAAAAATTTTATACATAATGTTAGGTAAAAGGTCTTTTAGTATAACGGGCCCAACATAAAGTAAAAATTGCCTTAACTCGGTTGCTTTCCACCTTTCTAACTCTTTCAAAGATCTTGGTTTCCTATTAAACTCTGATGGCCAAACAAAAATAATATGTTTGATATAACTGTCAAATTCTTGAATATTTAATTTTCTGATTTTACAAACAATATGACCATCTCTCCAAATAAAGAGAAGTTTTCTCATTACTCCCAGGCATACAGAATGCATATAATCTGTAGGGAATTTGGAAATCATTCCTATACCTAGTAATTTTAAAGGCGTACTGCCACGGTGGTGATTAATATCTGTTTCATTTAAAAAATTTTCATTTGTACGTAAAGGAGCATTTATCTTCATAAAAAGCATCTTTCTATTGCAATAAATCTCTCTGTCAAAGCATTTGTCACAACCATGGTAACCATTGTGATTTTTTACATTTTTAACAAATGCTCTTGCTGGTGTGTCACAACAAAATACTCCAATTTTAATACAAATTTTTTTACTGCATACATCTAATCCTTCATTTTTCAATAAAATAAGTTCATTTACAAATTTCTGTAGAAATTCATCTAAAGGGGGTTTTTCTTTACCACAGTATATTGCTACTGGAAATACATTAACGTGATTCATATTTCGAATTTTACATAAAATTGGCCAAAATGAAAGACTGGTGATTTTGTGTATTGGAAGACCATCGATTCCAAAATCTAACAGAAAGTGAGTGATTTTCTCAGAACTAGTTGAAGCAACAGTCGTCAATTTTTTTGTTAAACCTATGTAAGAAAATGTACCTCGACCTTGAATTTCATATACTGATTTTGAAGGAGTCTTTAATAAGGTCCGTGCATCTTTAGGTAAATTTAACAGATCATCTGGATTATTTTTTAGCCACATTAAAAGTTCAGAGAGAGCAGTATGTGTTATATTGTTTCTCAAAGACCATTGAGCCAAAAAATTTGTTGTATTCAAAATTTTATCATGTTGACTTTTTTCATTAAAACTTTCTTCAGAGCTCTCGTCAGAACTGTACGGTTGATGAAATTCATTACTAACCTCAAAGCTATGCTGAAGTGAGTTGTTCTCTTGGTTATCCTCAATTGCATCTTCAACATTAATTAAGTTATCAAAAGATTCATCAGTATGAAAATCGATTGGATTACATGTTAAAGTTCCAAAATTATCTGGCATGGAATTATAATTACTCGAATAAAATTCAGACGCTACTGAAGAAGTCGATGCTGTATTATTTCCAAAATTTGCTGTCGAATTTATATCATCCAATACTCCCAATTCAATGCTCTTTTGTGCATTTCTTTTTAGAAGTTTATACCTATAGCTTTTAGAATAGTTTCTGAACATTATAATAATAATAATAATAAAGGTCTTTATTATCCTTTAGGGATAAGGGCGAGTTTCAGCTCGACCACCGAAGTAGCCAGCTGTTCTTCCAACTAACCCTTAAATTCGCAGTAATTTGAACAAAACATTACATAAGTTTAAACACAACTATTTTTTTTTACAGTACAATTTACAGTTTGTTAAAAGTATATTATAAGGGCTCTATTGGACAGCGACCACGGTGACATCAAAAATGTATTTTTTAAACCTATTCAGGGACATAGACTTGGTACAATTAGGTAAACAATTTACAGTTTTAGTAATATTATATAGAAAGGACCGTTTAAAGAATTGTGTACGATGTACGGGTGGCGTGATGGTATCCTTGCGACGTATATTTACGTTATGAACATCAGTTCTATAGCGAATTTTATTATATAAATACGGAGGGGTTTTCGTTAACAAAACTTTATGGAAAAAATACGCTGAATGAACATACCTTCTATTTTTCATATTCAGCCAACGAATTAATTTAAAAGTATGACTTATATGACCATATTTACGAATGCCAAAGATTAGTCGTAGACAAGAATTTTGAAGCTTTTGGATTCGACTGGTATCAAATGCAGACAAGCAAGTGTTGTACACCACATCACAATAGTTCATGTGGCTTAATACTAATGAATCACAAAGGACAGCCTTCATATTACAATTAAGTAATAAACGATTAGCATATATAGCTTTAAGAGCCATGTAACCCTTTTGCAAGCATTTATTGATGTGAAGAGAAAAGCTCAAATTTTGATCAATTATTAACCCAAGGTTTTTGACGGATTTATAGAAATTGATATTAACATCATTTATTAAAATCGAGTTGCCAAATTGTTGCACAAAATTTGTTCTGTCTTTTTTATTACAGAAAATAATAGCCATAGATTTACTGCTATTAATTTGTAAAGAGTGGCCTTGAGCAAATTCTGCAAAATTATTTAAGTCATAATTAATTGCGGATACTGCTTGTTCACTTTCATCAGGGTAAAAAGACAAAAAAGCTTGGGTATCATCAGCATAGTAATACTGCATGCATGATATGAAACCAGACGGAAAATTGGATGTATAAATGATAAACAATAATGGTCCTAAAATTGAACCTTGTGGAATGCCTTTGTCAGTACTTAGAAATTGAGATGTATTGTTCTTGTAAAGTACAGCTTGTTCTCTATTTGTGAGATAGTTACTGAAGATTTGCACGGCGGCACATGAAAGTCCAACATGCTTTAAAATTGCTAATAGAAGCTGATGATTCAAGGTATCAAATGCCTTACTGAAATCTAACAATACTAAAAGTAATAGTTTTCTCTCATCAAAAGCCGAGAAAATGTCATTAGTTAAACTCAAAAGAGTAGAAGTGCAGCTGTGATTCTTTTTAAAACCAGATTGATGTACAGGTATAATATTATTTTCAACTAAGTGTTTACGTAGCTGTGATTCCATTATTTTTTCTAAAATTTTTGAAAACGTTGGAAGAAGACTAATGGGTCTAATATTGTTTAAACTAGTCGGAATTTTTACTTTCGGTAATGGGATTACAAAAGCCTTTTTCCAAGAGCAAGGAAAAACAGAGTTTAATAAACAAAAATTAATGATATGTGTAACATATGGAAGTAGGAATGGCATACATAATTTAATTGTTAATATATTGATTCCATCATAACCACTAGCTGTGCTCTTGATTTCAGAAATTATATGTAAGACTTCAATTTCAGTAACACTATGAAATGTAAAGGCATTAGTGTTTAATAATTTGGTATTTTTCTCATAATAAGAAATAATGTCACTATTTGGAGGTAACTGAGGAATTGAATGGATAAAATGATTATTAATACTATCCACATTTGACAAATGTAATGGTAGTACACAGGGTTGTTTACGACATCCCAAGTTTAGTAAGGAAGACTTTATGGAAGACCAAAACTCCTTTCCTTTGCTGTTTCTAAAAGCAGCATTAAAATAGGCTTTCTTTTCGTTGCGAATTGCTAGTGTTACCATATTCCTCAATTTTTTATAATTGTTCCAGTTATCTTCAGATTTACATCGACTATGTTTTAATTTGGCCTTATCTCTCAGAGACATCAATAAATGAATGTTATCCGTGAGCCAAGGTGCATAAGATTTAGTAATGCGTATAGTTTTAAAAGGAGCATGAATATCTAGAAGGGTATTAATGGTTTCAGTAATAAAATTTACTTTAGCATCAATGTCGTTAAAATCGTATATTATTCTCCATGGAATTGACTTGAGATCAGAATCAAAATTACGAAAATTAAGATTTTTAAAATCTCTAACCGTTTTGAAATTTGTTTGATTTTTATGCGTTATAATATTCAAGGTACAAGAAATTATTTCATGATCACTAATTTGTGGTACTCCTTTAACTTCTACATCAGAGATAAGCTCTTCTGATGTTACCAAAATATAATCTAGTAGAGTAGCAGTATATTGCGTAATTCTAGTAGGTTGAGCTATTAACTGTTTTAATGATAACCCTTCAAAGACATTATTAACAAACAGAGTGCCAGGACCATCAGAATCCAAAAGATCAACATTAAAATCACCCATAATTAAAACATCGTCAACTGTTGGCATTACATTTGACACCGTTTCCTCGAATATGTTAAAAAATTGTTTATAATTAAATTTAGGCGGCTTATAGGTGACGCAAAGCGCTATGGTATTCGATTTTAAATATAACTTAATCCATAATTGTTCAATATCATTACTAGAATCGATTATATCATATTTTATAGAATTATGCAAATAAATCCCTACGCCACCGCCATGACCATCCCTATCTACGCGCTCAAAATTGTAGCCCTTCAGAGCAATAACATCAGACAGTATATTATCATTAAGCCAAGTTTCACTTAAACATATTGCATTAAATTTTTCCTGAATAATATCTATAAGATCACCATAGTGCGCCATAAGAGACCTTACATTCACATGACAACATTTAAAATAATCCATTTAGCCTGCATATATCGTTCTTAGTCTCCAGTGTTATATTTCTACATATTTTACACAAGCATTAGAATTTATAACAATAAATAATTCATAATTCAATTGATAAACTTTTTTAACCATATGCCATCGTTTACAGTAAAACTACAAGTAGATTAAATTCAAGACAATAAAATAAAATAGCCTACTTTCTTTTAAACAGCAAACAGCAAAAAAGTTATACAAAGACAGTACAGCGCAAAGAGAACTATAGTCCTACCAAGCCGATCAAATTATATGGGCACAAAATAACATATTAATAGCAAATCAACATAACAACAACAATATACCGGTATTAACAGATACTAATTGGCTAAAATACAACACAAAAATTGCCAACTAACTAATCAATCCACAATTTTAATCGCTAAATCGATCGCAATCTAAACACTACAAGTTTAAACGAAATTCTAAACATACAAAACTCTAAATATCCTCCATGGATTCAATTAACATCTTTTTATCGCCCTTCCAAGCAAAGATCTTACCACCAGTAGACCAAGCTTTATTACTGCCATACTTTTTTCTTGCATTGAACAAAAGCTTATATCTTTGAGAAGTCAGATCTTCAAATATAGAATAAGGAGAATTTTTCAAACGATTTCGCACACTTAATATTTCGTTTCTTTTCCAGTTGGTTACGAAGGTAACTAAAATCACACGAGGTCTATCTCGAGAATCATCCACTTTTCCCAAGCGGAAAGCTGCATCTATATTACTACCGTTACAATTTACCTTAAGGTTGGCACTGATAAAATCGGTAATGGTCTGAATAACATCATCGCCTGTAGCCTCGGGTATTCCACAAAATCTTAAAGAATTTTTCTTCAAGAGTTGCTCAAACGAGTCAGACTTTTGCTTAAGAGAAGCAATTCCTTCTGTATTAGAAGTAACCTTCTTATCCAGAGCTCTAACAGAGTCCACGAGCTTATTTAGAGTACTTTCAAATTTACCAAATTTTTCATCCATTTTGGATTCCAACTTATTTGAAATTTTAGCACACATCTTAGTGATCAACTCCTCCATTTTATCATCAGGATTTGAACTTTGACCATCAGGAGTATTTACAGAAGCACTACGAGTTGCTTTATTTCCACCAACCATGGTAAACACTACTTAATCGACCTGGTACAACCTCACCACTGCTTGCAGACTAATTTTGAGTATAATTCATTAAAAACGTAACACCAACGTTCAAAAAGCCAACTACCGGATAGATGACCGTATTACACAACACTTACGCCAAAATTAGCGTAATTTACGTCTATATATCACTCATAAAGACCGTTTCAACTGGAGCTAATACGAAACGTGCTACTCACTCACAGAACATCACTACGTTATGACTCAGTCCCTCTGAGAATTATCTTTTCATGTATTTCTATAAACAAAATTAATAAGTAAAACTTGAGACATATTTATATGTTTGTGTGCTCAAGCAAATGAATATATTTATGGAAAACAAAATCGAAAGCAAATTATTCTAGTTTTATATCTAATATTTTGCTTATTAGAAAAATTTATCTGGAACTTTAATTTTGAATCATTACCAAGACAATGAAAGAAAATTCCGGAAATAATCATCCTTGTAGTGCCGCCAATTCCAATTGAAATTCTTGTCACTTTAAATGTCAAAGTATCAATTTGACAATACAGAAACGCATATTTGCTACACAATAGGTTCGTTTCTGCGTCATGCTCTTTTTTTATCTAGTTCACTGTAACAGTGCTCTGGATATAGTTTTAATAACCTTATTAAATAAGAAAATGCTGTAGCCCAAGAAACATCAAATCGTACTTCAATCAGAATACCATGACGAGACAAACCTAATTAACATTTTTAGTCAAATATCTTCACACTCCTTTCTAAAGTGGAACATTTTGAAAAATACTTATCGAATAAGTCAATGGATTGCATCAACACACTAACAGAAAAATGAATACTAACAGATTCTAGATAAAATAAAATTACAAGTAGGTAGGTTCAGGTACCCCATCGTTATGCAATTTGAAAAAACTTTCATAGGCACTCGAAAAACTTTCTGCAATAATTCAAGCACTAGAAAGATTATAAATGGGTAACTATATTTCTAAATTTCTTTAGCGGCACTTGTAAATTAGGTACTTATTTAAACAAAATTGTTTATCAAAATTTCCAAGTCAAACGCGATTTTTAAATTGCAATTAAACAAAACCAGTAGGTTTGTTTCTTCATCACGCTCTTTTTTAATCGAGATTGCTGGCAGTACTCTGGATACAGGTTTGATAACGTCATTAAATGAGAAAATGTTCCAACCCAAGAAACAGCAAATCGTACTCAGATCAGAAAATCATGACGGAAGAAATAAACCTAATTTCTAGCCATCAGAAAATAAAAATAGCATCTTAAAATATTATTTACCTTATTTCATTTGCATTTACTTCCAAATCTGCTTCCATCTTTTTTAGATAAATGGAAATGTTTTGTTGTTGGTTATGTATTATTTTGCAGGATCTAAAAAAACACACCTGTAAGATTTTATGAAGCATGGTACAATTTAATTAAATACGAGAGAATAAATAATGTATAAAAAAAAACACAAAAGTAAGGAATAACTATTTTGGAAATCTGTATCACTAAGAATTTAAATAAATAAGTATTAGTGAAGTTAATATCTGACTCAAAAAAAAATGAACTGCTTTTGATTCTATACTTATCAATTATTACGAAGCACTCCAAATTAACAATAGTTATTGCTGTATTATGTATTATTCTATTATTCACATTCTCCAACACACACAGTAGTAGACAAGTAGACCACCACCCACAAAATAACAATATGGCGGATGGCCATAGATAAGAATATGGAGGGTGAAGACGGCGTAACTGAGCAAAAAACGGACCGCGGAAATGGCAAACCACAGAATATTTACTATTTACTACGTACGGCTTACGGCAAATGGCAAAGAACGTACGAACGAACGAACAAGAGCATGTCTGATGTTATCAACTCATAAAGTCGTGGTCGTGCCGTCATTTCTAATCAGCTGATTATTTACATCATACCTAGATTCTAGAGCGCGATTTTCAAATTAAATTGAAAGGTCAATCACAGAATACAACCGTTGACATATAAATTCTCAGTCAACGGTACAACGGTACAACGTTGGAAGTTAAAGAACTAATTCGTTACATTTTATTTAGGAAATTCTGAATTGGATAATTAATATTATTAAAGTTATTCTAGAAATTTGTAAGTTTAATTTTGTTTTTCACTACACGACAAGTACATACGTCCACTAATTCAAATTCGACTTTTTCCAGCAATGGCAATAAAATGGGCCCCTCCAAATAGGTACAATTAAAATCAGTATTTTACCAGTATTGATCCAGCATATGTTTTCATAATGTTGATTGCCAATATTAAACATTTTCTAGACCAATATTGGCCATTTACATATCAAATACGTAAAGTTTACCATTACATTGCCATTATTTAACCAATGCAGGCCAAATCGCATATCACTGGCCTATGCAATTTATTTGTCGGGCCCGCGCCATGTACCAGGGGCCAACACTTTGCCATCATATACTGCGATGGTCCAGAAATCGGCCAACGATAGTTTGTTTGTTGGGTATCCACAGTGGGGGGGCTAAACAAATTCTTAAAATTTGCAGCAATACAGTTTATTATTTATAAAAGTTGTTTAATTTAAAATATATTGTTTTTTATAGTATATAAATGGTTTTATATTTGGTACCTTAAAATAAAAGTGTAGATATAAAAAAAGTATCACAAAAAAAGGACCTAAACATTTTCAGACTCGTATCACAAAAAATATCTCAAAAATTTATCCATCATGGAATAATAATAATTCAAGTCTTCTTTTTCCAGTATGTATTTGCAAATATATTTATTATTTCTTCAACATTAATGTTCATGTCGTTGTGAACATTCATTAACGCTAAACCATTTAGTCGGGATTCGGAAGTTGACGACCTTAGCCAGGTTTTAAACCGTCTTAAAGTCGAAAAACTTCTTTTTTAAAGTTGCTTTTGCAAGTAGCAACGTTGCAAATTGTCCCGCAATCATCTAAAATATTCCAGGGACTTTATTCTTGAATTATAGGGAGTAGAAGGAACGAGAGAAAGAGGGCGTGTCTCTACTAAAAGTCATTAATCGGTATTCTTGAATGGTGTTCTATTGAGTAATGATAGAAGAATTGTACCCTATTTCTTCTACTGATATTTTCGAGAAAACAGGCAGGGATCATTAAACCTAACCCTATATTTTTTGACATGTTTCACAATTCGCAATCTGTCGTAATATCTCTAGTTACTGTTTTGTGGTGAAATTTGAGGAAACGTTGATATAATTTTTGTTTACTTGAAGGGTTGTACAATACACGAATAAAATAATAATAGCTACGGCTATGATCAAAATCGCGTGACAAGCTAAAGCCCCTCACTTACGCCACTGTAGATTCATATAAACTTCTTTGTTCAAAATAAACAATACTAAAGTATTAACTATTCCTCCTGATTCACCCGGACCCGGTATAGTCATTTAAAGTGAAAGTAAAAATAAAATATTTTGTGTACATATAGGAAGTCACTACCTCACCTCAAATTCTGTCATATATCCAATAATCGTGGCTATTAACCATTTTACTTGTTAACATTGATTATGTTTTATAGTTTTATAAATAGGTGGAAAGAAAACTGCTTTGCTGAAAATAAATAACGGTGTTTTATCAAAAAATATTTAGAACGAAAATTATATCTTTATTACCATTTAGTCGCAAGAAATTGTTTGAATAATGTTACAATTTTTTATTTCGCAATTACATCTATATCTCTTTCTTTGAGTTGTAATTTAAGTGCAGACATTCGCAGCTTTTCTTGATAATAACTACTGCGTACCTACTTCAGAATCCTTTTCAGATATCACAGTCAATTTTTCTGTTTGATTTATAGACTTTTCGAATCTATCACCTGCAGATGATTTAAATCTTCTTTTACTTTTAGAAGTTATATCAGGAATTGTCCTCATAGATGTTTTGCAGTTTTATCGCTCTTAGAGTTGTCCCGGTTTTCGTCGTGTGCTACAGGTTGTAGTTCCTCGTCGTTAATGTCATCCAAGATATACTCCACCTCATACTTTTCAGAATTATCGTCTCAGTCCTATTCAGAAAACTACATTAATCAAATAACAAATTCATTAATAAAAGGTTGGGAACTATTTCATGCATTATTGTTAGGTGTGCCGTTACTTACAAACAGACTTGATGAACCTAATATACATATATGACATCAGCGCCGGATTTAGACTTCGGCGGCCCATAGGCAGAGCTGTGGTGGAGGCCCTCAAATAGTTTGTGGTTAACTGTTGAAAGTTTCTATTAAGGTCAAGTTAAAGAATAGAGCAACTGAATAAGTTGGCTAACATAAAATTTATTCAAAATTAAACTACAGGTATTATTTAAACTATTTAAATTATTTAAACCAGCTACATTATTTTTCGTCTGATTTTCACATTAATAAACGTATCGATAATTTCTTCGAAGTCTGTTTCCCTCAAAACATCACTCTCTAAACTAAGGAGAGCCAAAATATTTAGTCTGTCCTCGGTCATGGAACTTCGGAGTTTATTTTTTATAAGCTTCAGTTTTGAAAAGGATCTTTCAGCCGTACAATTTGTCACCATTAGTGTGAGATAAACAGGGATGGGCGTTTACGCGTCGACTTTAATTGTCGACGTCTACGTGTAGACTTCGCGTAGACTATGTAGACAATGTAGACAAAGCGGAGTTTACGCTCTAATTTCAGTTTAATCTAACCTATATTATACAGGGTGTTTTCACTTTAAATTTGGAAAATGCAGGAATGTATTCCCTATCCAAAATTAAGTGTAGTTTGCTCTATAAATTTTTTTTATGAAAGCCTTTGTTTTGGAGATACAGGGCGTTGAAGTTAAAAAAAAATAAACACTTTTTGACATATCTCGGCTATCCACGAGTAGATTTGATTCAAACTTGGTACACATTTTGCGTATTGGGGGTTCTCATAATTAACAGAATATTAGTCCTATCGGATTAGCCAGTGGCGTGCAAAGGTAGGGATGCGTGGCACCTTTTTCAAAAAAAAGTACGCCATTGAGTTTTTCGAAGAATGTAAAGTAAATTTAAATACTACCATACAAAAGTACTCTAAAAGGTCTCTTGGTATTTTTCGATAATACGCAGCGTTCATGAGATTCTTGGACTAT
>NW_019416860.1:181946-213363 GCF_000390285.2 Anoplophora glabripennis
AAAAAAAATGTTGGTCAATCTGACCTGACCTAAAACTATCGAGGAGCATCAAGCGAGACACACTTTTTTTCTCGTGAATTCTCGGCAGATATTGTTTGATCTTTTGTACTCGGTTCATACATTTTTTTTATAGATGGTTGTGATAGGTAGGTACTTTTCCAAATTCCAAATTTTCAATTTTTCTTTTTTTGCAAGAATCACGAGTTACAGCCTTACGAAATTCTTTTTTTGAGGTACATACCTACCACACACCTTTTTCTAGTTTTGAGAGTTTCTCTATTATGGACATTGTCGACATTGTCTACATTGTCGACTCTTCCAAATTAAGTCTTCATCTAGATCATTGTCTACGCGTAGATAATTGCATTGTCTCCGTCGACATTGTCTACCCGCCCATCCCTGGAGATAAATTCTCAGAATTACCTCAACGTTGGGAAAGCACTCGTTAACATTGTTTTTACACAACAATTCATACATCCATCTCTCATAGCTAATCTCTTCTCTTCTCTTCTGTTCAAATTCTTCATACTGAACTATAAATAGTTTGAAATGTATGAATTCCTTGCCAAGAGTATCATCTACGTCGTCGCAGTAGGTTTTCACCAAGTTTTGGCTGACAGACAAAATTTCTTGATCAGAACTAGTTGCTAATTTTTTTAAAAATCCAAATCGTGCATTTAGTAGTGTGTTCGCGTCCATTCTCTTCTGAAGAGCGGTCATGAGCTGGTCGACAACTGGGATGTAGCTTTGAGTCCTAAATTTGGCCGAGGGTGACAACTGAACTTCCGAAGCTTGCGGGCAATCTAAAGTGGACAACCGGACGTTTTTTTTTGTTTTTCTCCTTTTTTCTTCTTCGTAGTTTCGGCAATCAACTAGCTCGAAAGCTTTTACTTCATACTCATTAAAACTGTCTCTTTTATTTTCAATGGTTGATTTTAATGAAGTAAGCAGTGCTGCAGCAGTATTCAAGTCCAACCTAGGATTTTGTAGGCTTTCGCTGACTTTGTTTATATGTCCCAAAATATCATCCCAAAAAACAGTATATATGGCTGCTTCTAACTTTGCCATCCTATCATGTAGACCGACAGCTGTTGCTCTTGATTTAGCTGTGTCTTCTTCGTCCTCAATAATTTCTTCGAGGGCATTTATAAAACCTTTATAGCCCCGCAAGAGTGCTTTAGTAGCTTCAACTCGACATGACCAGCGAGTTGTTGTCGTTCTTTTCGGCACAAGAATAGGTTGGTCAGTTTTCGCTTCTCTTAAACAGCGACAAACTATATTGTACCTGTTAGTTGAAGCAGTAAAATATACATACAACTCTTATAAAAAATCAAAGAAACTTATTGCTCTGAGACAACAACTGGCCGCCGATTGGATGACGAGATTAAGCGAATGCCCAACACACGGCACCCAAGCTGCTAGGCTACTTTTTTCTTGTATTAATGCTTGTAGGCCATTATATCTGCCACTCATTGCAGAAGCATTGTCGTACGACTGTCCACGAATATTTTTCAGGTCCAGCTCGTTTTGTTCTAGAAAATTAATCAAGCCCTCATACATATCCTTCGCCTTATGACCCTGGTTAGGTATAAACATAAGAAAACGCTCAACAGGAGCATGCCCCTCAATAAACCGAACCACTAACGTCAATTGGTCAACATGGCCTTCGTCAGGAGTCGAGTCCAGAGAAACTGAAAAATATTTTGCAGTTTTCACTCGATCAATAATTTTTTTTAAAACGGCTTTTCCTAAAATTTCTAGCAGTTCCTCACAAATCGTGGATGACAAGTAGTTTGTGTGACCACTTCCGCGGTTGCCATGTTCTTCTAAATGTTTTTTTAAAAAAACATAATCAGCTAAAAGTTCTAATATTCCAAGGTAGTTGCCGTTGTTAGGAGATCCGAGAGTTTCGTTGTCCCCTCTAAATGCCAATCCCCTTTCGCTAAGAAAAGCTATGACTCGCAATACTCTTTTAAGAACTTCTCGCCAATACTTAACACTTTTTTTCATTTGCTCCGCCAGTTCTCGATCTATGCGACCAATTAGTTGGGATCGCGCAGTATAATCGATTTAAGCCTTTAAATGATTTTTCGAGGTTTCATGTTCAATCAATCGTGCGACGGCATTTCTCCAATCACAAAAGCCCTCATGGGTAAACTGTGAACGTACGGGTGAGAAAAGCTTACATACAAAACAGAAGAGATGTCCTTTGCTTGGAGAAAAACATAACCACCAGCGTTTTTTAGCCTTACCGTTTTTTGTTCTTCGAATGAAAAAGCTTTTCTTGCATTTCCTTGTATATGTACTTGTTTTTCCAGACTCGGTATAAAATTGCGGGGCTGATTTTTTATCGAATAGTTCCTCGTTGCAATACTGAAGGGAGGTGATGTCCATTTTAATACAACAATCAATGGTACAGGGGGTCAAAATTTCAGGCCACAGACCAATGTCTTTTTCTAAGTTAAAACTTTCACAGATGTTGTCAGACAGATGCTCCAGAGCTTCAGTGGATTCTTCTGTTAATGTCGCAGACGCGTTTTCTGGCACCTGAAAGTAATAATTAGAATAAATGTATGATTCGAAATGTTTATAAATTTGCCTACTTATTATAATTACACATTGTGTACATATTGCATACTCGTTTTTATGCTCGCGTACGGTACGTACCTAAATACAGGTGTTAAGAGTGTACACTGTACAATTATTAAAGATATGAAAAACTTTAAACTGATATCAAAAGTACGTTACGTCTCTACACCCGGTATAGAAACATCGACAGACAGATCATCTCGTTCCAAAAAATTTTCAAGATTTTGTAAGCGCTTACCATATTGCAATCGTCTGCAGTTACTAAGTCATCTTCCTGCAGTGGGCTTGCACAACGAGATGCGGTATCATCGTTAAGAGAGTGAGAAGTAGTTGCAACATCACTCTTTGCCTTAAATGGTGCAGTAAAAAAATCAGTCATTCGACGAGATTTAGCTAAAACTTCTTGAGTCTTATTTTCTTTTTCAGCAGCAGCTTTCCGTTTTTGACTTCCGCTTAGATGTTCTCGCTTTCCCCTATGGCGATCAGCACTGGACAAATGGCGGTCCATATTAGGTCGCTTCACCTTTACTTTAATAACAAATTAATCCATAATTATAAATGTAAAAATGTGATCGTTTGTTTGTCTGTCTTTCACGCCTAACATACTGATCCGATTTTATTGAAATATTATACAGAGATAGAGTAGACCTAAACGAAAGAAACGAGAGGAAAGGACATAGGCTACCTTCCTCAAGGAGCGCGATATAACCGAAATCTACACGGGCGAGACTGCGCTGCGGGCGGACAGGTAGTATTTTAATATACTAAGCATTCCTTGACAAAATTCGTATCAATGAAAAAGATTAATTTATTTCGATTTCACTTTCAATAAGATAGAGTTAAGCTTACATTGAAAGCTGTTTTTTGAATTTTTAAAATAACTTAAATATTGACAAAGTTACAGCCATATGCTCCGTAGTAAGCTTCGTCATAAGCTACTACTTATATTAAATTTAAAGCCATGAAACAAGCTAATCAGCGAACTTTGACGGACGAAAGATAAAAATAAAATTTGAAAAATAAAATATTCGTTATTTCTATCGATATACCGTAAACCGGGGTGACATTGGATAATTTTCAGGTAAACACATCAATATTTTCGTTAATAATAGTTTTTATTATTTCTTTGCTTTTTGTGCATTGCAATTGATACATAACGAATACATAGACATCATGAAATTTTACAATNCTGGATGACATTAAAAACCACAAATCAATGAAATATTGAGTTTTATTAAAATACATACATTACATGCTTGTTTTAAAGTTTGACTGTCAAAAGTTAACTAAGTACCTATTCGTATTTCCTCAATCTTGTTTGATGCGAACTGCTCATAGCTTTGTTAATTAGGTTTTCTTTGTTGCTTATTTAGCTAATGTTTATTTTAACATTATTATCTAATACTAGCAGCGCCCCGCGGTTTTACCCGCGTAGTTCCCGCTCCCGTTGAAACCAGGATAAAAAGTACCCTATGTGTTTTTAAACCAGGATAAAAAGTACCCCATAGATTAGGTAGGCATAATACATTCGTGTTTGTGAAACCATGGAAATACCAGCCCCGGATCTATTAAAAAGTACAAGTAGTGGACTGTATTTTATAAAAATTTACATAACTTATATTGAATATAAAATGACGAACGCTGTCGTCTGCAGTGTTAGTACGAATACGAACATACATGGAATGAATCCCGATGCGGTTGGGGGTAGGGAACCGAAGCCGGACACACACGGCACCACATCACAGCGCGGTACACAAGAATGGCGCAGTTTGAATCGTGTCTGTTACACTTCACTTAACATACCGCCCCCCTTGGCAGCCTGTAGGCGACAATAGTTAATTACTCGTCTTCTTCTGAACTGGGTAAGATGCACAACTTGTTGGAAGGCCTCTTGTAAGTAGAGCTAGCGGTTCGCACGGTTGCAGCACGAACGATTCCATCTGCACCAGAATGGATTGACTGAATAACACCAAGTTGCCACTTTAATGGTGGGAGATTGTCTTATTTGACCATTACTACCACACCTGCTTTGAGTAGTTGATCACAATTCCTTTTCCATTTGACCCGTTGTTGCATTTCAGAAATATATTCCTATCTGGACCAGAAGTGTTGGACGAGACTTTGAATGAATTGGAATTTTGAAATCCTGTTTTGCTTGATTGTGGTTTTCTGGTATGGAAGTAAGCTTTGTTCCTATTAGGAAGTGCCCAGGTGTTAAGGGTTCTGGATCTTGAGGATCTGAGCTTATGGGACATAGCGGACGGAAATTTAAGCATGTTTCGACTTAAGCTAACACGGTACAAAATTCCTCGAACGTTAATATGTATGAAATAAAACTCTTTTTAAATGGTGTTTAGTCGATTTGACACCAGCTTGGTGAATGAAATTCCACCTTACTCCTTCTGTGGCTAATCGAGATTGAAATTCGTTATTATTATCAGAAATAAATTTTTTTATATCATTATCAGCCCCAACAAAGGTAGTACCGTTGTCGGTGTATATATTAGAACTTAAGCCACGCCTTGCAAAGAATCTTCTTAACGCAGCTAAAAAGTTTGCGGTGGACAAATCACTCACCAACTCTAAGTGGACGGCCTTTGTGCTTAGGCAAGCGAATAAACAAATGTAAGATTTTATTATTTTATAATTTCTTGTTGATCTATCTTTGACATTGAATGGACGTGATGGAGTAATTCTGGGTTCAGGTAAATCCCCCATTTTATATATTGCTACAGGAGCTTTAAATCGGAAACATCGTGTGCATTTTCTTACAATACTAAATTTCTTGCAGATAAAATCCAAAATCTGTCGCGAATAGATGCGAGTAGACTCTGAGGTCCAACGTGTAATAATCTAAGATGCTCATTTCGCACCATGACAATTGACAAATTGTGTTTAGCAGGCAAAATAATAGGAAATTTTTTGTCATATTGAAAATTAGAATGTTTGAATCTGCCTCCGACTCGCAATATGTCACTATCGTCAATGAATGGACTTAATCGCAAAAGTTTACCGTTAGATTTTATCTGACCAGATCGTTTTAAATTTTTTCTTCTGAAAAGTCTTTATTTTGTACATATTTGATGAATCATATAATGATGAATCTTTTTCACCTATTAGAGAACCATGTATGCAAACCTCATTGCATTTACATCTTTTTAAATTGTTAACAAATCGAAAGCAATACGCAGTGACATGTAATAATTTGTCTAAGCTCGAATATTTATTAAGTTCAAAATTATTCTCAGAATTTGTAATTAAAGAAGTATGTTTTTTACGTAGTTCGGGTAGATCGGAAAAATTGTCTCTTTCAAGAGAATCTGTATAATTTGGCGAATTTTCCTTTGAATTAAAAAGCCATGATGGGCCTTTCCACCATAGTTCATTTTTTGTAAGCGCTGATGGCAAGACACCTCTTGTTAACAGATTGGTAGGATTTTCGATTATGTTTACATAATACCTTGAATCAACGTCTGATAAATTTTGTATTTGAGAAACTCTGTTTGCAATATATATATATATATATATATATATATATTCCATAAGTGGAGAGGAGATTGGATCCAAGAAATTGCAATTTTAGAATCACACCAGTAAAAATGTGAATTGATTTTGAGTTTTAACGATTGTTCAACCTTTGAAGTAAGCTCTACACTCAAAAGTACTGCGCAAAGCTCTAATCTTGGAATCGTAGTTGTTTTCAATGGCGAAACGCACGTTTTAGCACGGACTAAATGTACATGTGAATTTCCAGATTGATCGACGGATGGTAAATATATACAAGCGCCGTACGCAGATTCGCTCGCATCAGAGAAATAATGGAGTTCGATTATTGTAGGATTGTTACACACTATGTGTCTGGAAATTTCTACCTTATTGAATGCTTCCAGGTCGTCGCGGAATATTTTCCAACTAGTATATAGGTCTATAGGAATTGATTCGTCCCAATTTAGTTTACATAACCAAAGTCTTTGTAGCTATTATTACTGTAGGAGCTAATAATCCCAAAGGATCAAAGATCTGTGATATGATAGACAAAATATTGCGTTTAGTAACAGGTTGGTTATCAGCTAATTTTATTGAATAGAGAAATATATCTCTTTTTGAATTCCATAAAAAACCTAGTGTTTTTCCATTTTGTTCCTCTGCGAATTAATGAATGGTATTAGATTGACAATTAGATTCTGACAAAACTTCTACATTATTAGAAAGAAACTTTCTTAATGTAAATCCAACTGATTTTAATATTTTCGTTATTTCAAATTTAATATGTTTCACTTCTTCTACTGTTTCACCTCCAGTAACCAAGTCATCAACATAAAAATCGCTGACTAATATTGAACTAATTTTTTCATTATCTGCATTTAGATTTGACAGTTCTTTTATATATCGGGTTGTAAAATAAGAGGCCGGCGCCGTTCCGTAAATAAAGTATTTAGTTTACAGAATTGAATGTCTGAATTTGGATTAGATCTCCATAATATTATTTGTAAATTGCGCTGATCTTCGCGAACTAATACCTGACGATACATCTTTTCAATGTACCAGTGAGTATAACGTTATGTTTTCGTGATTTAACTAAAATTGACAATAAGTCCTCTTGGACCATAGGACCTACCATAAGAATGCATTTAACGAATTATTTGAGGTAGCTGAGCCATCAAATACAACTCTCAATTTTGTTGTAGTACTAGATTATTTTAATTACGCAATGATGCGGTAAGAAAAATGATTCTTTTAAATTTTGTTTAGACTCGAACTAGTGGACCGTATATATTTACCATTATTTAATACAGTAAAAGATAGAAAACACTGGTAGAACTTTAACTATTTACTGTATCTCGTACTGAACACCAGTGGAACACGACATGAAATAATATGACTTTACATGAGTATAATATAGTTTTGTTTTAATTTAAATCGACACAAAAAAAATGTGGCTTTCCACTTCATAACCAAAATGCTACTGATTGCTTTTTACGGGCCGCCGCGCTCCCACTTTGTCCACCCCACCACTATGCTGGCACAGTTCGGACCCAATGTTTTTACGAAAACTAATGGCGGCTGTACACTCTCGAGCGAATGCTCTCGTCAACTCTCGCCGAGCGCTCTCGCCCAAGAGGCTCATCCACGAGCGCTACCATGTTTACTCTAGTCTGTTCAGTTGCGGCGCGGTTGCGGAATTTTGAATTTTTCGTAGGTGTCCTCTGTACGTTGCCATTAAAGAGTCCTTCTTTTTCCTCAGTTCATCCGCAGGGAATTCAGTCTGTTCCGATATCCTAACATAACCATCATGCAACTTTTTTTGTCTTTATGAAATTTGTGATTTGGATCTCATAGTACGGGTTCTGTTTGAGATATTTCTAAAAAATGTAATTCACTTTCATTGTTCCACATATTTAATTCGTTACTGTAACGTCGTAGTGACACGTGTATTCCGCACGGTTGCTACCTGGGCGCGTGAGAGTGTACAGCAATGCTCTCGGCTCCCTCGTGACACATGCCGAGACCCTTTGACTCGGGCACGAAAAACCGACACGGGAGCGAGAGCGGGCGAGACACCCCGAGACATACCGAGGCGAGGCGAGAGCTACCCTGTACACTCTCGCACTCGGGGTGTCTCGCAGAGAATGTACAGCCGCCTATACAAAGACAATGGCAAAAACATTTAATAGCAACGCGGTCCTAACAAATTTATTGAATTTAATTCTATTAAAGTCATGTGATTTAATTTTAAATATTCGTTAAGAAATTTAGAGTATTCGTTGTAAAGATTAGAATTTTTTTGAAGTCTTTTTTCTACTAGCAAAAATCGTTGAGTTGCAATTTGTAAAGAATCTCCTAAACAGTCTGGAGAATGTTTTAGCGGAAGTGTGACTATGAATCTACCACTGTGATCGCGAATTGTGTTATTTTTAAATGTTTTCACAAACTTGTTCTTCAAATGATAACGGTTTTTCAAAATTGGTTTCTTCAATTTCTCAAAATCGGGTTAATTCAGATTCATGAGTAGTTTGACTAAAGTTGCATGAAATTTCTGCAGAAGAATTTTATGAATACTTTGTTGAGCAAACCTCGCCTGAAATTATCCGTCCCAAGTAAGTTTTCTGGCGTATTGGTTTTTACCAAGTTTAATTTGACCTATATCTAGTAATCCCCAAAATTTATTAGCACCTAGTATGATGTCAATTGGTCCCGATTCGTTAAATGTGGGATCCGCCAGTATTAAATTTGGAGGTAGTTTTAAATGATTGACGTCCATGGATACGGAAGGTATATTACAAGTGACACGCGGTTATACTAGACAATCTAATTCTATCTGAAAATCATATAGTATTATAAGGGTATTTTAAGTTTTTCGTATAATTTAGACGAAATGAAATTTGATTGGCTCCCATTATCTAGTAGAATTCTACATTGATGAATGTTTCCATAGATATCAGATATATTTACTAATGCGATAGATCGAAGTACGCCACTGGAGCTAAATCCATTGCATACGTGGGACGTCGCTACTTGTGTGTCAGCAACATTGTTTTTTACATTTAATTCATTATTGTTTGATGTTCATGTTTAGTTTTTTCTAAATGCAAAAGTGTATTATGACGCCCCTGACATTTACGACATGGCGATGATTTACATCTATCAGTTGTGTGATTTTTTCTTAAGCAGTTTAAGACAGAAATTAAGCCGCCTTGCTTCAGAAATACGACTTGAAATACTGAGCGCTAAGAGGTCTTTACAATTGTAAACTGTATGTTCTTTATTACAAAATGAACAGATCGGAATGCGTGATTCATTAATAGCAGAGTGAACTTTAATAACTTTAATTCTGTGTCAAACTTATTTTTATTTAAAGACATATCGTCGTTTAAACCGAGTGTTTAATAATTTCCATTTTTCTAGCAAAAACTTTGAAAATCTTTCAAGAGTTACTTCCTTTTTTTGTAGCTGTGATTTTATTGTATTCCGTTTCCCATTCGCGGCAGGTTACGCGATCTAATTTTAAAGAAATTACATAAATTATCAGCACATCCTAAGAAGCGATCGGCTGTCCGAGAGCTTCGAGGCGCTCAGGTATTTAGTCATGCCGTCGACAAGTTTCTTCAAGCTAGAGTGAGATTCTTTAGTTATGGTTTCGAGATCAAATATCGCCCTTATGTGATTTCTTATTAATATATGTTTATTTTCGTATCGATCAACTAATAAATTCCATGCAATATTATAATTTGCTGCTGAACATTCAAGCGATTTTAGTAGATCGGCAGGTTCGCCTTTTAATGAAAGCCTTAAATAGTGGAATTTTTGTACGGCCGGAATCGATTGATTTTCATGAATGAATGAAGTAAATGTGTCTTTATAGAACAGCCATTGTTCATAATTACCGTCGAAATTCGGTAGAGGTATTTGAGGTAATTTTATGTTTTGATTCGAATGAACAGACACTGAATCGTATGAATTATATCTGCTTAATTTCCGGATTGAACTCGTTTTTCGGAAATGAATTGATTTGTCAGAAAAATTGAGTTCGCCATTGTTGTGTTTCGTAGTGTAATCTAATATTTTTGCGTTTTTAATGATTTCGTGCTTGTTAGTAAGATTTTTTCCAATGAAAAAAGTGTTGGACAATGCCGAAGAAGTGCTATATTTGCAATATGTACCAAATGAAAGAAAATCAACGATCGTTCCATAAGTAAGTAACAATAATCATAGACGTAGCAATAAAACAAGCTGTTGGGGTTAAATTTAAATATTTCGCTTTGACAAAATTTAAGTGCCAAAAAGCATTAGTAAATCAGATAAACAAAGACGTAAAAAATTTAATCGATTTTCTTATATGTTACAGATTTCCGAAAAATCTTCTAATTAGAAGACAGTGGTTTAAAAGCTTAGGAATTCCATATACAGGAACAATATCTATATATAGGTACCCATGTATGCTCTGACCACTTTTGAAATAAAATGCAGGATATCATTCTTAGGCATAAGTTAACAAAAAATATTTTATTACATAATCAATAAATTACTATTTGAGTAACATGGTTCTCTTTTTTCATTCATAACATTCATTCGATAGTAACCTAAAAAATAAACCAATTAACAGCTTTATTAGGGACAAACTTTAGCTCCAGTAATATAGCCTAACACGCAATGTAAAAATCTACATGTACCTAATTCTATATAAAATGTATATTTAAACCTGTTCTAATTTTTAGTTTTCTATATAAATTCACCCATATGTGCTTGTGATAGGAAGGGTTAATGGACCGACTCTATAAAATGAATTATAATTTTAAAATATGGCCAATCTTTTAGTTTTCTATATACAAATTTTATAAATTCAATGTAGGAGTTGATACCAAATTTTACACTGTGTCATACAGCTATTAAAATTAAAACTACTCAAATGGAATTTAATTACTTTGTTTTGTTAAAAATCTCGTGAAAATCATATTCATTAACAGCTTAAGAGTATGATAAAATGTATCATTCCTTTTGTATATAAATGAGAGTAAAATTGTGTCAGTAGATCATCTCCACCATATTTCAGAAAGAAGTAAATGTAGGGGACTGTGAAGTTCATAAGTAATAAAATAGGTTGAAGAAAAGTTAAATAATCTCATAGATACCTTAAGAAATAAAACAGGCTTACTTAGCATACCTATTAATGGCACCATATTTTCCCGTATTACTAGTTTATCTGCGGCAAATAAAATTTACAATTATAATTATTAAACTTCCTCACCCCTCCCATGAACTATTTTGGCTTCAAGCCACATAGGTAAATTATGTATCTATGTCTTTTCTTGATCTGTACACGGCACCACATCACAGCGCGGTACACAAGCATGGCTCGAAGTTTGAATCGTGTCTGTTGCACTTCACTTAACAGTGTTCTTTAACTGATCAACGAATATTTAGCCAAGTATATGAAAAAAAAAATAGAACACATAGATAAACATAATGCTACATGGTAAAACTGAATAATAAAGAAATTTTGGGCCAAATTTCCTCTATTTATTAAAAAATGCGAGGGAACACTTTACCCTGAACTACCATTAATCTTTATGTTTACATACCTTTCTCCATTGTTTCCAATCTTTCACAACACCTGGAACACCATTTAACTCCTTAGTAACTTCCTGCCACAGCTTCTGCGCATCCTTATATGTAAAAGATGCTGAAAACTACACTTCGAAGTTCTGGGTGGTTGTTCATGAATTCTGTAACCAAAGTTTTTAATGTAAAACAGTGTATTAACTATTAAGAGTATCAATTAATAAGGTTAATTACTTACCGATGAGTACATTTTTCTGGTCACCATTACTATGTGCCCCTTTTTTCAATGTTACGGCGCTTAACGTCATTTCAAATTTATATTTCTTGGCAAGAAATATGCTAATCCTAACACAATTTCTCTGCCGTTCAAATTTTGCCATTATTTCATTGGCTGTTGAATGACATTCGAGGGCGGCAACACCTCACGAATTTCGTATACGGAAATTCACGCGATTTCTCGATTGGTAGTCAGTTACACCTATCAGCTCTAATTTTTTGTGTGCATAGCTGAAGGGGCTAACGGCAGCTCATTGGGCGGAGTGCACTTGGGCCGTAGTCCGCTTTTGTTTTTCCTGATGTTGGATATCTCCACTCTTGTTAAATTGGTCTTTAGTTTCGGGAAGAAATGAGAAATATGTAAATGAAAAATGTTAATTAGGGCGCCAACCTACTAAATAAAGTCTTAATTAGTTCTCGCTCTCACTCCGTACTAAACTGATTAAAACTATATACAATTAAAAATCCCTACTTTTGTATACACATAATTGTTCCTTAATAGCCTATCTATTTGTTCAGTGTTCATAGATTCTACTTCCCAAATATCTTATTTAGACTATGGTTCTATGACTTCTATGAAATTGTATTTCTTGTTTTATGCAACAAGCGGTGTGTGATGTCAAAAAAATTTTAAGGTTAATTTTAAAATTAAGTACATTGTTGTTGATGGTTATAATGCTGGAAATAAATGTTTTTATACCAATATGCCTTAACAAACTACGTATTTACAATATACAGGTGGTGTATCTAAGCTAAGATATTTACAGATTATGCATCTCAAGGTTGTTGTTATTTAAACAATATACTATGAATTCATATGGTTATAACTAGTTCCTAAAGACCTACACTTTCAGAACTACACATAACATACAAAAGTACGTGTACTGGGTGTTCATATGGCTGCTACATTAAATTACATCTGTGGAAATGTGTGTGGAATATTGTGACATCGCTGTCGAATAATAGAAGATGTTACAACTGCCCCTTTCCAAAAAAAATTTATATGAGTATCATTTAAATTTGTTTGTTACCACTAAACGGTAAGTAAAACATTACTTAATAAAAAATAGGGTTTAGTAACATTCTTACTAATTTATTGCATTTTCCTTGTTGGATAAATTTCCTGGTAATCAATGTGCAGGGCATTTCTTATGCTGTGTAAGAAATAAGTTTATAATAGGCAAGTATTACCTCCGAAATATTTAAGCTGGCATAACAATGTACCAATTGAAATCGATTTTTAAACGTACCGATTTAAAATTTTTAAAAATGGTTAGAATGAGATATACTTAATACAATTTAACCCTAATTTTTTTTTTGACTGCGGTGTTTTTTTTTATAGAATGAAGCTATTGTAAATTAATTTTACTTAAAACTTGTTATTGTGAATCCAATAACCTTAAATTTATACCGAATATTTACACGATTTAAAGACTAACTATCTTTGGCAATGTAAAATTAATTTTATAATTAAACTAACGTCGTAATTTAATTATACCCTATCGTATGTAACGATTTATAAACACCAAACTATAGGCATGTTTATTTCAGACTCGCTTGAAGCTGAAATCCCATGGAAAATAAAAATTGGACTTGAAACACTGGAAACAGGGCGTCCCTAACCTGATTCATTGACGGTAAACGAAAATAAGAGGTTCGAAGCGCTTGCTATCAGTTCACCTCACTACTGACAGACTTGCGACTGGAATCAACTCACTCGGCAATTGCTCAAGGGTGTTCCAGTTTTAATTTCAACAAAAATATGGAGCTTGACGCACATGTTAGCAGGTCGCTCTACGTCCTGCTAAACGAGTGTACACAAAAAAACATTTAAGTGATTCGGGAATCTTCCAGAACAATACCACGACGTCACAACCTCTCATTAGCACACTAGCGGAGCTAAGACAAATCACAGTAGTACCACGCCACCTGAAAGAAAATTCAGCGCCGGGTTACCCGCAACTAACTCGACTGGTGACGAGGAACCCCCCATGTCCATCCTTCCATCTAATGGTGTACTGAATAAACAGTGACGGCTTATGGCGAGCCGAGACGTCCCTGGTATTGACCCAGTCCCTATGGAAAAATTCAAAAACTTAAAACTAAAGGAAGACCGTCATGGGTCGTGTCTGATACGGGATTACAGAAGCCGTTGACCTGCCTGAAAAATAATTCGAAGTCACCTCGACATTCCGGATGTAGTATGGCTTACCTCGGAGCGTTGTTGTTGTCCGCAGCCTCGAAATCATGGTGCGTAACCCTAGAATTGGAGCGATAGGGAAACCTCGTCCTTGATCCGAACCGAAATGTTAAAATTCCTTCGAGGATCTCTTCCAGACTAAATCAGGTAAGCTATCTGTAATTTAACGTCATAATCGGTAGTAGCTCTAATAAAATTCATATCCGTATTTCGAAATTAATAAGCAATCAACCTAACTCGGACGAGACCAATGCAGCCTGCCTTCGATCCTTCGTAGCGTTGATCTACACAACATCTATTCGAAGTCCCCAGACTGGTAGCACGAGAATCTCCTTCAATTAGGTACAAAAATAAGAGTAAAGTTTAAAGAAAGTAAGAAAAAAGAAGAAAGAAGAAGAAGACTATGACGATGTTATTGTCATTTAATTACTGAAATCGATGAAATCCCGTTCGAAACTAAATAAATGTTTCGACATAACCAAAATATGCAATATTCGAAACTAAGATTTCATTATTTTCAGGCCTTGACTCGGAGACAACGAGGAGAAAATAAAAGTAACCCACCCTTTACATCCCGGACATCTTTTAGGAAAAGGAAAAGGAGTAGATGCCGCCGGAGAAAAAGGAAAATTCTGAATACGGAAATGTAATCTGCTATCTGTCAACTAGCAGGTATGAATTTGCTATTCTTGATAATTACTTGGCAAAATGAAATGAAATAAAATAAAATGCGTAATAGATAACGAATCTGACATTTGCCTACGTCATATGGGTTAAGTTAAGAGTTAAGTTCCAACCCGTATGGCTAATTATCGCTACGTTATGGATTTTGTAACTCAACGCATTGCATCGTTAGAGTTCTACTAACTTCCTACGTTTCGAATTCGTAGAATTGAAATTGTCAAGAAGTTAACGAATGTTACTGTGTTGAACTCTATTAGTTGTAACTATCTCGAAGCATCGAGTTTGATTAAGACTAATTAAAATTTGTCACTATTGTGCCACGTAGTTACTCATGAAAAAATCTAAATCTAATCTAAATTCTAATATAGTACAACTAAATTCTAAATTAAGTATAGCTAAAATTTTAAACTACGTATAGCTAAGATTCTAAACTAGATCTTACTCAAAATTTTTATCTAGATTTTTTTTATGAAAAAAATCTAACTAGATTTTGCTAAAAATCTTTAACCTAGGTTTTGTTAAGAAAAACCTTTAAACTGGTTTTCCCCAAAAAAATCTTAAACTAGGGTTTTACTAAAAATATGATTTAACTAGGGCCCTTTAAATCTAAATCTTACTATACTTCTTTACTATATGTACAAAAATTGAAATCTGAATAGCACATCTAGATATCTACACCGATTTTAAAATCGATCCTAAAAATTTCAATATATCTTCGCAAAGATCCCGAAAAGAATTTATCTTTTCTTAATAGAAAAACAAACGTTATAACTTGGAGCTTTACTCAAAAATTTCCAGGCTATTACCTGTACTAAACTTTCGTCAAAGTCATAACCCCAAAAACAATTTTCACTAAATGAACTACCCAAAAAATTATTATCTGAATGGAATATCTAGATAGTATAAATTGACGCTTTAAGCGCACAAATAAACTGAAAAGTAAAACTTTTCCTAAAATTTTGATACCCGAATTTCATCTAAGTATCCGCAAAATTAATGACCACTCTAGGTGTCAAATCCGAACTTAATATGGCTACGTGGAACAATAAATACCGTCTATGTCTGAATTGGAACCGAAATATGGTTTTAGTTGACTTACGTACCACGTACCTAAAAATTCTCCGGTTTTGCTTTCTAACTGGTACGAAACCGGGGATATCGCCCTTTTTACTGTACACAGGGTGTACCTGTTAGCTAACTTTGCCGAGAAATTTTCACCTGCGTTCGATAAGACGTGGTTACGTTTTCATACTTTTTCTCCTACAGCGAAGACACGTTCTTGTCGCCTTAAATTATAATACTTTGTACTACGTTCATATGCCTGATTAAGTCGTTCTTGAACTTTAGTATACAATTCCGGTAATTTACCTACTTCGTCACTATAAGAAATTCTACCTTGCTTGTCTATATCAGTATCTACTGCGCGGTTACCGTAGTAGTCTCCGTCGACAGGAAGCTTCCTTCCGAAATTTAAAAATGCTGTAGTAAATCCAGTTACTTCGTGTTTCGCCGTGTTTATCGCGAACTCTATTCTTTTGACTTCAACGTCTTAATGTTTGTGACTGTCTTTTATGAATGACCTTATGGCTGTACCAGTCGTTCGGTTGAACCTTTCGACAGGGTTAATTTGAGGAAAATACCTACAATTGTAGAACACGTCCGGTATTTTAAATTTCTTTATAAAATCTTTAAATTGTTTGCCTCTATGCGCGCTCGCATTATCTAATAATATAGTACCGGGTGTACCAGAAGTTAACCATATGTTTTCTAGAAAAGATACGATATTTTGAGCGGTGGCGTTTCTTACCGGTTTTAGTATGGCATATTTAGTAAAATAGTCTTGAGCTACGATCAAGAACCTGTTTCGTTTGTTGCTAAGCGGAAAGGGCCCCATTACGTCTACTGATAAAAGCTGAAACGGGAAAGAAAGCTTCCTCTGCGTTCCCATATGACCAAAGCGTTTAGTATTAAGAGTTTTTTGTTGCTGACATACTTTGCAGTGTCTTACATAGTATAGTACTTCTTTTAGTAGGGGAGCCCACGATGCTAAACAGGGACTCACTCGAGTGTCGTGGGGACCTATTGGATTTTGAAGATTAGATGGTAGAAAGAAAAAAAGGTTATATGATGTATACCCTGTCACTGGTGGGGGAAACGTCTACAGGCTTTCAAAAATGTAAAAAAAACACATGGAAATACTCGGGCACGTCAGATATTGATAGTGTATATGCTCTACGTGTCTCCGATGATGGAGATATGTTAATCTGCCGATTTGGATGGTGGGGGCGGCCGTACGGAAAGGTTAAAATTGGGGGAAAAAAAATTTACTCTAGCGCGTCAGATATTCAGAGGGGATGTTAAGTGAACCCGAACAAAGCTCCCATTCAAAAGACTGACGATTCGGATGTGACGCAAACTCGTGGCAGCTTTTTGAAAATCCAAAAAAATCGCCATTTTGAAATACTCGAGCGCGTCAGATTTTCATATAGATGGTTCAGCTTGATGCCCTGGTCGTGCTGATCCATAATCTGACGATTATTTGGAGGGGTTTTCTTAATCTGACGGCTTGAAAAAAATATTTTCTTTTTCATTATTTTGTTTTTAAATCACCGAATGTGACAAATAAAAAGCACGGAAATAACATGCAAATAAAAACAAATAACAAATTTTGTTGAAATTTGTAAAAAAGTTTTTTATTTTATTTTCTGCACACATAAATCTATTTCTTTTAATTATAATACATATAAACACATATAATATATACTTTCGGTAATCTCTTTCTCTGATAAAATTACAACTGATAAAGAAATAAGAGATAAAAAAATATGGCTGAGGTTGATAGATAGATAGATGGATGGATGGACGGACGGACGGACGGAGGGACGGACGGAGGGACGGACGGACGGACCGACGGACGGACAGACGGACAGACAGACAGACAGATAGATAGATAATTGACCACTGTTTACATACATTCGTACAAATGTGGTATGTCAATTTTCAGTTTAAATTTGAACTGTAAAACAGTTGATATTATTATTAAAAAAAGGTACAATGTATAAATCCTAAAATAATTAAAACAATTTTAACAAAAATCACACAGAACATAAAATTATACAATAAGTATACAGACATTCGCACAAATTATACTCTGAACTGTAGAACCATTTCAGCTGTCATAACACATAAGTTAAACAACATATAGGTAAATCCTATACAGAACTTAATAAAAAACGATATTTTTAGTTTTTTATCATTTTATTAGCAAAAATAAAAAATACGGGTCCCCTAAATTTGTTTTAAGAATCTATGACCAAGTTTTGTTGCATTAATTTCGGGACAACCTGTACATAATTACAGAAAGAATGATAAAAAATTTGATGTTTAATAACACATTAATAGCGATTTCCTGGTAAACGGTTACATTTATCGGCTTGAACAAAGTGTACATATTTTTTTCTGATATTGTTTCTCTTCTCAATAATGTTTAAATTTATGTGATGTCTAGCAAGAGAAAAAAGTTAAGAACCAAACAAATTTTGAGTTCTAGGTAAAGTGCCCTCTAACGGCGCATAATGAAACTTTTCTCTGACTGGTCCAATAGAGCTTCATCTACTTAGTGGGTGTGCCAAATGAGAGACTAATCGAACATGAATTAAATAAGTTATTTAAATAAAAAAATTAACAAAAATTAACTTCGACAAGCTGTAACTTGCAAACAATTGACAATTCGAAAAAAATTTTCATTACATACTTCTATTATTTTAATCCATAGATTCACCTCCCGGAGTTTCCTGACGGAGTTTCAAAACAACATGTATTTCCCTGCAGCCGCACGCGCTAAACTTTATTAACGATTTTTGTTACTTCGGCTTGTGGAAATCGGCAGATTATATTTTTCCCGTTATCCTTGAATTATTTCCTTCAAAATAAAAAAAATCGACCGCGCTTGAGAATGTCGTGGTGACGTTTTTTTTACAACTTTGTGACCTTCTGACTGCCTTACGTCACGCTCAAATCATCAGATTATTGAAATGCATACTTTTCAGCATGTAATTAACCCATCATATCTTAATCAACTATCAATTTTTTTTTACTATTCTGATTGGCTGCCCTACACGCGCGGCCTTATATAGAGGACTTAGATAAGGTGGAGGTACTCAACAGTGTGCAAGGTATCCCCCATATGTTAATCTGCTGCGCTTGAGTAACTCCCAAAATCCCCTCTTGGGCTCCCCTACTATTTAGCTAAATCTGGCCAATAATAGTTTTCTATTATTTTATGTAACGTTTTATAATATCCGAGATGTGCGGAAGTAGGAGTACAATGATTGTTCTCAATTATGCTTTTTCGTTGTGCCAATGGAACTACTAGTTTCCATTCCGATATATTAGTTTTCAAAATTAATTTATTCGACAAGTGTTTATAAATTAAATCGTCTTTAACCACAAAGTTAGGGTATTTTTCCGGAAATTTAATGATCTTATTTTTTAGGTTGACGTACCATTCTTCAAGATTTTCGGAAGTTACACCGAGGACATTTACTTCAGAAGGTAAAGGAGCACGGGATAACGCGAATGATGAAAATCGTTTCATAAACTTGTTTTTTTAAAAAACTTTATTTCTGAAAGATTTATAATACGAGTTGAATAAAAAGAAAAGTATAGCAGAACTGCTCTATATCATATTAATACCTATATTTATAGGTTCGTATTAACCTGATTGTCTTTGCACTTTTTCACAACATTATTCCCCCCTCCTTAAATTGGAAACAAGAGTGGAACCTTTGTTGACTGTCCAGGGTTGTCCTTTGGCTTCTTTGTTAAGGTATTCGAATATTCTTCTACCATGTATAATTGCTACATATCCAATAAATAGTAAGAATATTGTTGTTATACATATTATCGTTGAAATGAGGGTCAACTTTCTTTCATACTGTTTAGGACTTTCTACTTTTAGTTTATTATAATTTGATTGTAGATTTGAAATTTCTTCTAGATTCACGTCATGTAGATGTAAATGTTCCATTTTTGGATTAGTGCCATTAAAAATTTCAATTTTTGGTAAGTCAAATTGTACTTGAGAGGTCCATGTTTTAACATTTTTGTATTCTTGTCCATTTATATTTATGGAACAATTTTCGGGAATAGTAACCAGTGTTGGTTGATTGTTATTTGAGAATCCGTCCTGTATACATGATTTCTTTATACTAATTTTCTCTGTTGGAATAACTATAACGTGTCCAGGATTAATTACTTGAATGATAGTTTTGTGTATGGAGACTTTTGATGGAGTACATGTATAATTTTGGTTTTTTATTAATTTTAATATACAGTTTTCCTCATCACTGATATCCTCTGGGTAACATATGTAAATATTCTCTATTTCTGGGCATTCGTTATTCATGAAATAATCTTCTGAAGGATGGGTTTTGGTATTAATATTTGGTTATTTTTTGGGATAGGAAACAATTTTAAATAATTGTATTTTAAGGTCTTTAAAAGTGGAAAATGTATAGCAAATATAATATTATCGTCTTTATAATGTAATTGTGAACTAGCAATCTTATAATAAGATTGAACATTTCTAAAATTTGGTAAAGATGGTTTTATCTTTTTTATTAATAATTCTAAATTTTCGGCAGACATTATAGATGGGTGTAAGATATTAAGTTGTGCAAACATTATTGCATTCTCTGTATTATCTAATATTGAATCTACAGTTTGACATGTGAAAGCAATTAAATCTATTGAACCAAATAGTTCGTCAGTAGTTACTATTTTTGATAGATTATTTACTCTTGAAATTAGTTCATTCATTTTATGTTCCATCAAATTTTGGTTATTAGCTAGATTGGTAACAGTTTTATTATATTGAGCAAAAATTTGCTTTGTTAGATCAATATTTTTTGTTAGAATGTTGTTTATGTGATTTTGGTTTCCTTCTAATATTTTGATAGTTTTGTAAATTTCATTTCCGTCTGTGGAATCTAAAGTTCCAAATAACCATTTTTGGGTATGACCTATGATATTGAAAAGTCCGCGTTTTTGTCTAGAAATTGGTTTAAGGTTACGTAAATTTTGTTCGATACGCTTTATTTCGGCGATTACGTGATTTAATAAGCCTCCGAGAAGATGTTTTTCTTCTTGTTGTTCGTGATAACTGTAAACAATTTCAATTTTTGATTTAATTAGTGTAACAAGGTCGTCAAAGGGTTTTAGGTCAATGAGGTGTAGAAAAGTATGTTTCATTAAGGTTACTTGTGCTTCTCCATAAGAAAAAGGTAATATTGGGTTATCAATAGTCTTTATCTGTACGTCCTGGGTCAATATGGTTTTACTTAGTAACATGAGAAGGGCCAGGGACTGGAGAACTTGCATTGTTGAAGTATCCAGACAATTTTCACCTTTTTTGTCTCCAACAGACTGGTCGTTCACTTGGAACAATTCCTGGCGGTTTTGGAGTACCGGAGTCCTGAATCCTCTTCTTGCTTCGTTTCTTTGAAGTTTTCTCGACAGACTACTCAATTCATCCGCCTTTGTTAGAGCCTACTCAGTTCAGCCCTTGTATCTTCTTGTTGGTCTTCCGTCAATGGAGTACACACACAAAAAGTTGCCCAATGCACTGCACACGCGAAACTAACTTAAGTAAGTTCTTTTCTTGTCTAAAACTTTAAAAAGTACGCCAAAATTTATCCGAAAATTTGACTGACAAGATCCTATAACGACTGCGCCAATGATGAAAATCGTTTCATAAACTTGGTTTTTAAAAAAACTTTATTTCTGAAAGATTTATAATACGAGTTGAATACAATGAAAAGTATAGCAGAACTGCTCTATATCATATTAATACCTATATTTATAGGTTCTTATTAACCTGAATGTCTTTGCACTTTTTCACAACATTATTCGCGTCAGGAGTGACATGCAGTTTCCCTTTTCGATGAATTACATCGAAATCATACATCGATAACTTCGCCGCCCATCGGCAAAGTCGACCCGTGGGTTTTACCATGTTCCTAAGATATTTCAGACTAGCATTGTCCGTAATTACTGTAAAATGAGTTCCCTCAATATAACCACGAAAAACCTCACAGAAGTGGAGTAAACTAAGCAACTCTAATTCGACTGCAGGATAATTACGTTCTGCCTTGGATAGGGATCTGCTTCCGTAGGCTATCACTCTCTCTTCCCCGTTCTGCACCTGGGTTAAGACTGCACCTAAACCTGAAGTTGATGCATCGCACTGTAAACAAAACTCAACAGAAAAATCTGGAGCTGCCAAGATTGGCGCTAAAATAAGCTTTTGCTTAATCTCGTTGAAGGCTTCCTCCCCACGTTCGTTCCATTCGATGGGCCGATTTTTCTTCTTGGGGCCACGGAGTAACTCATTCAACGGACCTGTAATAGTGCTGAAATGTGGAAGAAAACGCTTGTACCAACTCGCCATGCCTAGATACCTTTTTATCTCTGTTGTAGTCCTAGGTTGAGGATAGTCAACGATAGCTTTAACCTTAGAAGGTGAAGTTCTCAAACCTAACGAGTCTATGGTGAAACCTAAGTAATTAAGTTACTCTACAAAATTTGCATTTCTCTAAGTTTATGGTTAAATTAGCGTCTACTAGACGATTATATACTTCTCGAAGAAGGTTAATTTGTTCTTCGAATGTCGAAGATGTGATAATAATATCGTCTAGATATACAAACACGCTGTCGCTAAATTTTGGACCTAGAATACTGTCCATCAATCTTTGCGTTATTTGTGCCGCATTTGATAGTCCGAAGGGCAATGTTTTAAAATGGAACAGTCCGTGTCCCGCTACGGAAAAAGCGTTTTTTCCTTACTGTCCTCACTAGGAGGTATCTGACAAAAATCACTACGTAAGTCTATGGATGAAAAATATTTTGTACTTGCAAGCATTTTTAAAATGTCATCAACAAGAGGTAATGGGTAGGAATCTTTCTTAGTAACCTCGTTTAAGGCTCTTCCGTCAAAACAGAATCTAAATTCTCCGTTAATTTTCTTCACGAGAAGTACAGGCGAATTCCACGGGCTAAACGATGGTTCTACAACTCCCAAAGCAAGCATTTTGTCTAATTCCTTATTTAAATGTTCTAAAATATATGGTGACATAGGATATTGTCTTTTCTTAAACGGCCTTGCATCACCGGTGTCAATATGTGCAACAATTTTATTAGTGAGACGATATATTCCCAAATGTTTTAATGATATCCTTCACAACTACGTGTTGTTCCGGAGTTAAATCTTTCATACGTCCTATATCTATAGCATTTTGGTTTGGTTCTTCTACTATTACTCTAACTTCACTCTGATCGAGTTCATTATAGATATTCCAAGAATTATTTTTAAAGTTAATTACTAAAGAGAACTTTTTACAGAAACCACTACCTAAAATTATTCCACACTGAAGTGATGGGATTACTGAAAAGTTTATAATTTTACAAACTTTATCTAAATAAACTGTGATTTTACAAATTCCCTTAACCGGCTGTTGACTTCCATCAGCAGTCTTAATATAGTGATTATCTTTTTTCTCTAATTTAATTTTAAATCTGTCAATTAGGTTTTGATATTGGTTACCTATTGGTTGACATTTGCACCACTATCCAACAATGCTACAATTTTCTCGTCGTAAGTCATTATAGGAATATAAGGTCTAGAATCGTTAGGATGTTTAATAAAAACAGGTGAAATTGTAAGAGAGTTATTATTATCTTTATAAAAGTTTCTGACTTTGTTTTTCCAATTGTTCCAGTCGTCAATATCGGTAGTATGTCACGGTAAGTCTTTATGATGGCCTATACGTTTCGACTGGTGTGGGCCTAACACTCCAGTCGACCTGGTTAGTTTTTTGTTTTACTGCACCCACAGCTATTTATTGTATGGTTTTGTTTACCACACTTGTAACAAAATTTATTTTTAGGTTTTCTACAAACATTAAACTTATGTCCTTTAATATGGCAATTCCAACAAGTTACTATATTTTTATAGTTAATTTTTGTTTTAGGTGTTCCGGGAGTCTTGTCGGTTCTTGTCGATGTACTAGGTCTGTCAACGTAAGCTAGATCTGTTTCCATACAGCTAGAAAGTTTTGGTGGCGTATACTTATTTTGGTGTTGGGTCGCCTCGTCTATTTTTTTACAAAGATAAATTAAGTCTATTGTGGAGTTTATATCAGTTAGAGCTAAACGTTCAATGTACTTGGGCAAAATATTGCGCCTAATTATTTTTAATTGTTCCGCATCAGACATAGGATATGATAAACGATTGAATAAATTTTGCATAGTTGCAATAAACATAGCTATAGGTTCATTACGGCCTTGAGTCCTACGTTTAATTTCGTCTAATAGTTCTTCATTATAATTTGAAGACAAAAATACTTCTTCTAATTTTTTAGTTAAATCTGGTCAAGTTGTAATTTCGTGTCTGATCGAACGAAACCAAATTAGTGCCTGTCCCTCAAATAAATCGATGCAAGAATCATATAATTCTGCCTCCGAAACATTACGCGCTCTAGTCAACTCGGTTACCCTTTCTAAAAAAGCACGTAAACTGGTAGAACCATTAAAATTTAGTCCCCATTTAAAAACTGGTACTGATTTGTTGCTAGAAGAAGGTGCGGTAACATTAGTAGTTATGCTTTTCACTAATTTTGACTCTAAATTGGCTTCTAGTTCAATACAGGAAGCAATGGCGTCATCTTTAAATTCTGACCAAGATTTATTAAGTTCAAGTGGTTCCGCTGGTACTTGAAAACGGTGTACCCTATTTGTTAAACTAATTAATCTAGAATTAATGATGTTACTGAAAGATTCATCTTTTGATGTAGAATATTCTATAATTAACGATTGTAAATCTGAAATTGTTTTATCAATGACATCTTTCCCCAGTTCTATATCAAAATCAGGGTCGACGAAAGTTCTAATGTTTCCCTTATCTTTATCTTTATCTAACAAATTTTTAAGAATTATTCTTTTTGAAGCTATGTGTTTACGAGTTGTTCTTATGCCTCTAATTCTTAATTCATAATTAATTTCAAATTCCGTTAAGTACAGAGGTTCCACTTGTCCTGACATTATTAGAATTTAACTATTAGACTAGATTAAAATGTATGAATACCAAGACTTTATCTTATACGAAAAAATGTGTTATCAATTTGACATTATAAAAACCACATTCCACATTTGTAATTTGTACAATTGGATAAAATTTTCACCTATTATAATAACTAAATAAATCGATATTTTAAAACTACCAAAAATTTTCAAATATTAATATTGTTCCTTTTACCAAATTCCAACTCCACAAGAGTAGAGATATGAAAAATAATAGTCGAGCCCCACGTTGCGAGTGCCAATCACTTGTTACACCTATCAGCTCTAATTTTTTTTGAGCACAGCTGAAGGGGCTAACGGCAGCTCATTGGGCGGAGTGCAGTTGGGCCGTAGTCCGCTTTTGTTTTTCCTGATGTTGGATATCTCCACTCTTGTTAAATTGGTCTTTAGTTTTGGGAAGAAACGAGAAATATGTAAATGAAAAATGTTAATTAGGGCGCCAACCTACTAAATAAAGTCTTAATTATTTCTCGTTTCCCCCCGATACCCTAGTAGGTATGGGATGGGAACAATATAAGGGTACAGAAACAAGTTACAAAAAAAATTAAAAAATCCAGAACACTACTGAGTTTAAAATTTTTATCCAACCCTCACCCGGAGTTCGTGGTGGCTGCGACGACGGTGAAGGTGTCTTACAGTCCTCTCGGGTTATGTAGTCTCATCTCACACTCGACATGTTGCAATGGTCACCTAAGTTGTATTCTAGTTGCCTGGGTTTTCAAACGGGATATTAGAGGTCCTCTATTTGGCAGTTTGCCTCGGCTTATGGCATTTACTGTGGTTTAATTAGTACTATCTTTAATGAGTACTAGCTGTGACTGTAATTAGTACTAGCTTTGATTATCACTAGCTGGCTGGTTTCTAAAACGCAACGTGGGAGAAAAAAACCTAATTAGTTCTACAGGGTTCATAGTTCAAAAGTAATGAAGAATTCCCTGACTTTTCCAGGTTTTCCCTGACTTATAAAAATAAAATCCAGGTCACTTGTAGTTCATTTTTACATACTAATTGGTGTTTATGCATTAAATTTTTTCTCGACTGGACTCCATAATCTTTTTTATACCCTAAGAACCTCTTATAAAGGTTTCAAAACCACAAATAGTTTTCTCTTTCAAGAACCCAGGGTCGGCTTTCACAAAATTTCCAGTTGCAAACATCAAATTCCCTGACTTTCATGAATATTTTTAAAATTCCCTGACTATTCCCTGTTTTTTATGAAGAATAACGAATTCCCTGACTTTTCCCGGTATTCCCGGTTTTCCCGGCCGCTACGAACCCTGTTCTAGATAGATATTTGGGGAAACGTGCTTACTCACTACTAAAGTATATTTACAAACTATGTACAAATCTATGAACATCTGAATTTATCTACTTAATTATTGGTATACCGTTTCACGGTGTGGGCGGAGTGCAGTTGGGCCGTAGTCCGCTTTTGTTTTTCCTGATGTTGGATATCTCCACTCTTGTTAAATTGGTCTTTAGTTTCGGGAAGAAATGAGAAATATGTAAATGAAAAATGTTAATTAGGGCGCCAACCTACTAAATAAAGTCTTAATTAGTTCTCGCTCTCACTCCGTACTAAACTGATTAAAACTATATACAATTAAAAATCCCTACTTTTGTATAAACATAATTGTTCTTTAATATCCTATCTATTTGTTCAGTGTTCATAGGTTCTACTTCCCAGATATCTTATTTAGACTATGGTTCTATTACATCTATGAAATTGTATTTCGTGTTTTATGCAACAAGTGGTGTGTGATGTCAAACACATTTTAAGGTTAATCTTAAAATTAAGTACATTGTTGTTGATGGTTATAATGCTGGAAATAAATGTTTTTATACCAATATGCCTTAACAAACTACGTATTTACAATATACAGGTGGTGTATCTAAGCTAAGATATTTACAGAATATGCATCTCAAGGTTGTTGTTATTTAAACAATATTTGTAAGTACGGTGAATTCATACGGTTATAACTAGTTCCTAAAGACCTACACTTTCAGAACTACACATAACAAACAAAAGTACGTGTACTGGGTGTTCATATGGCTGCTACATTAAATTACACCTGTGGAAATGTGTGTGGAATATTGTGTAATCGCTGTCGAATAATAAAATATGTTACAACGCACTCAAGAATAGGATTTTGAGTAGCATACGAGAAAGACCATGGGAAATTTTCCGTATTCGAAAATTATCGCACGACTTCAAGAATAGTGCCCTAGGGCTGGATGTTTCCGTGAACGAGTTTGGGTTCGTGCTACGCATGACGTCACTCTCAGAGTAGTTTCGGATATAGTGCATACACGAAAGCAGTGAAATCCAAGCAAATAAAGGAATATGATGAATTTTCTTAGAACTGATTTTAAATATAGTATTAACATAGTGCGGAAAATGTTTTGGCGCAAGTTTGACAGCACCTGAAGTCAACTTTCATTAAAAGAAAATAATTAAAGAGTAGATATTTACCCGTTGCTAGATTTTCCAGTCCACCATAGGCTAATTCATTTAACTCCTCGATTGTAATGTCACTGGCTTTGTCGACAGAGTCAACTGGTACATTGAGTGAAAATTTTAATTTCAGGGTTCATAAGTTGTGCCCTTTGCACAGATAAATCGGCATTTCTCTTCAGGTACAAAGAGGGCCAGTCCGTTCCAGCAAGCTGTTTTTCCGAATTAAAATTATTGGGAATGTTGTTTATATCTAAACATTTGATGTCGGACAAGTTTGAAAGTGAGAAGCAGTGTCCAATGATCGACAGTATCGCTTGATCCACTGCTCAAAATCCCTCTCCTGCTGATAATTCAATATGCTTGGACGACCCAATTTCTTTTCTGACAAGCCCTGATATCGTCGTAAAATGCACCTTAGGTATTTCAAATCTAGTACAAACAATTCTTTGAGATTCTCCACTTCTGGCACCTGCTGTGGCCTCTTCAACTTGGTCTTGAGACCACCGCTTGCGCAAAGTTTTGCATATTTTCTCCATCTTTAACCTAAAACAAAGAAAAGAAATTTAAAACGTTTTGTACTTAAGTAGGGTAATATGCCTCACTGGCGGGTTATATGGCCATATAACCCGCCACTTCATTGGGCCATGTTAACCGAAAGGACATCCAGACAACATAATGGATAAAAAAAATGACAGTTTCATTAACGAATAAATATTCCGTGCAGAGATACTTAACAACATACCTCTCTTAATTGTACACACCGTTTACTTTGGTCCTTAAAACGTCGTCAACAAATTAGCCGAAAAATTATAATAGCGCTTCTTGTTCCACGCTTTTGACACCATGTTTATAGCATCTAGCAAATTAATGTTTATTTCGAAATTTTTGTTGTCATTTTCAATCATTTTCATCACTAGAAATTTGCGAAAATAAGTCTTTAACGCCTTAATGACTCCTTGGTCTAGCAGCTGAAGCACAGATGTTGTGTTTGGAGGTAAAAAATACAACTCTAGAAATAAGATTCTGCGTTGCGCAGTTATCAATTATAAGAACTATACAGAAATCTACAGCAAGTAAGCCATATACATTGTCTTCTACCCCCTGTTTCTTAGAAAGCAATATAGGATTATTTTCTTCTTCCTCACATTGCTTTATCCACAACTCCACTGAAATGGCATCATTCTCATGTTTAATTCCTTCCGATATGTTGATGTGATATGAGTTTTTAATATTCTGTATGTCTTTTCGTGTAATGAGATCTTCACGATTTATGTTTTCCCGAATTTTATCTCTGTATGACTGTAATATCTTAAAAAAATACTAAACTATTATCATGTATATATATGTATAAGTATTTTAATGAGCAATTAATTTGATTTAAAAAAAAAAAGAGTTAGTGTAGGTACCTCGATGGTGAAACTTCCAATGTAAGTTAGAAGCTACCCCTGATTAGGGTTTGCAATCCCGCATTCCGCGTTACAGCATTCCAGCAATTTCCCGCATGTCAATGAGACCTGCGGAATTCCCGCATTTGTGCGGTAATTCCCGCGCGGGAAATTTTTGAATAGAACACGTCCGTTTAGCGACATAGCGCATGGCGCGCGCGAGCGCCCCGTTTGGTTTGCGTGCGCATCCCGTTCCCCTGTGATAGCATCGATCAATCGAGCGAAGGAAAGGATTAAAATCGGCAGATCTTTGCATCATTCAAACAAATTCCTTGATTCGTTTGTTTATTTTCGAGAAAAAAAGTGTTTACAAAGTGAAATTTTATATGTAACTAATAGTTTTGTCTTCTTGTATGTTACTTTAATTATACTATACTGCCCTACTTCGGAAAAAGACCGTATATGCAGTTTTGTGACAAATTGAGAAAATTACATTTTTGAAATCTATATCGCATTATACATTACCCATCTATAAATATCAAAAATATCGTTTTTGTTTCTTTAAATTTAAAAATTTGTACATTTTAAATTTCTATTATTGTCACTTAGCAGACTTATGTACATGTATTTCATTAAGAGGTACATAGTATAAACGCCGCATGTGACCACATACGGCTTTCTTCTCTAGCAGAAGCGTTGAAATACGATGTTTTTAACAAATTAAATTCGTATGTGTTTACATGCGTTGTTTTAAATTAAACAACAATTAAATATTATTTGCAACACAATATATTAAAAATTAGTAAAAAACCCTGTAAGAACATCCAAAATATCATGTATAGGATGTACATGTTTTGGTTCTTCTATTAATTTCTGTTGAAAATGTAGCACATACTGCACATACGGCATTTTTACCTAGCAAAATCTTAAATTTATTAAGACAAAACAACATTTTCGACGCTGTTTTTATTGAAATTGCAATGTTTTCTAACATTCTTCAAATACATTAAAAAATATTTGTTTTTCGTTTGCCGTTACCGAAAAAATCAAGTTATTACCTTAATTAGTAAATGAATGACAGCCAAATGAAGTATGCCTAATATCTCTTTGCAATTTTCTCTAAACTGTCATATTCCGAAGTATATTATCGATGTATCTAGCAAATATTTTTTTAGAAATTGTTACTACGATTAAATTACTAACCTAACCTAGAAGTTTATAAATTTAGTAATTTAACAGCAACAAGTACGTTAAGTAACTAGAGACATAATAATATCTATGTAAAAATAACAAAAGTATTATATTATTGATGTGTTGATTTCTGTTGATTCTTAGTTAATAAACATAGTTTTTAATCTATATAATGCTTATCTGTTGATTTCTAAATACCAAGAATTATTTATATTTCATTTGATTAAATATAAACATTCCACAATAATAGCATTATTATTTTCATATATAAATATATTTTTAAATCTCTCGCGGGAATTACAGCGGGATCCCACTGTAAAGGCGAATTTACCGCAAATTTCCAGCTGGAAAAAAAAGACTGCGGGATTGCAAACCCTACCCCTGATCTATCAATTTTCGAGATCCTAATGTCCTGTAGATCAATACTGGGTCCATAGCGAGTTTTATTCCAAATTACAAGGAAATTCTTACTTTGGATAACTTTTATACTGCTGGTACAATATCGATTTAGTTTACATGATCCCTTAGATTTGGGAAGCTTCACATTATCAGAGCTTGATGATTTTTTATCTGAAAAGTATTATGTTATATGAAAATCTTCATAAACCACAATATAAATATGCACTATTCATTGTGGGGATAATGGCGGGAGAGGTAAAATCTAATAAACATTGCTCACCTGATCTATTGCAAGTATAATATCTCACTAATTTGTAATCAACTTTGCATGAGCCTAAGATGTTCAATTGATCTTTTTTCTCAATCGTTTCAATGCAAGAAAATCTAAAATATATGAATATGTTACGTAATTAAAAATATATATGTCTGTGCCTGCCTCAAGCTGGGGTCCATGGTTATAGGTATTCAGTTATTAAAAATACTATTAATTATTATGTACCAAACTTCTCGGTTTAAAAAAATCATTATCTCACTTTGCATATTTATGTGATGATCTTCAGACAAATGATTAATTAAATCGATATCATTCCGGAATGAACTATTACATTAATTTTCTAAAAATTTCATTAAAATTATACAAAATAAAAAAGTTCATATGAACATGGGTCCGGAAATGCTTCCTAAGGGCACAGGGACCCATTGAAGAATGGAAATCATTTTTTTGCAATATCTCTCAATCGCGTTGTGATAAATGAATGAAATTTGGTATACACAGATAAATTTTCATGAGTAATTTGATGGACTAATCCATTTATTTGTACAAGGTCCATTGGGGTGGGTAGGGGGTGCCCTTGGTACTTTGCGTGTGTAACTTTTTCATCTTTGACTTTTTAATAAATGGACAGCAAATTTCGTTTTCCCGAACTGTTTTACGTTAAAAAGGTACTCTTGTTTCAAATCGTTATCTTTAACGGTTTCTGAGAAAATCGCTCTTGAATTAATCCCACTTTGGTCAATTTCATAGTAATTTAAACAAAA
>NW_019416860.1:214921-235888 GCF_000390285.2 Anoplophora glabripennis
TATACAGGGTGTTTCTTAATAACGTGCTAATATTTAAGGAGGTTATTCTTGGGTCCATTTTAAGAAAAAAACTTCATATGAACATATGTCCTAAAAGTCTTAACTTTTGAACTACAGGGTGCTAAAGTTTTATGAAAAAACTTTTTTATGATAACTTTGGTATTACCTACCCTAGATATTTTTTCAAATTTAGTACACGCCTTCTATTCATCAAGATGCATTTTCTGATGTAGAAACAATTTTATTATTTTTGCCAGTGGCGTCTGTACAGGTTTTATATTGAATATTTTTGAAGAAAAATATGTTACGCTACTGCTTTTTCTTAAAGTAAAAATCATTTTTGAAATCCTCATTCAGTTCTAAGCAAATATGGTGTCTTGAATTTTTTTCGTTTGACGTTTGGTTTTCACATAAAAAAATAAAATTCATTCATTTGCATCTTATTGGACCACATACGAGAAAAAAAAAAGATTTATGTAACTTTGAACAATAATTTATTTAAGACTAGTGGCCCGTCCCGGCTTCGCACGGGTGGACATTTATTTGAAACAATTTGAGATATAAAAAATATAGCCTATGTTACTCAGGGATAATGTAGCATTCTAATGGTGAAAGAATTATCGAAATCCGTCCAGTAGTTTTTGAATTTATTCGTAACAAACATACATACATACAAAAATACAAATCTTTCCTCTTTATAATATTAGTATAGATAGTATAGATATAGAAGTATAGATAATAACTTTTAGAAGTTGAAATTATGAAATTACAGTATTCTACATACATTTTGGAATGGTAAAAGAAAATTACCCTGGCGTAACATATTTTTCTTCAAAAATATTCAATACAAAACCTGTATAGACGCCACTGGCAAAAATAATAAAATTGTTTGTACATCAGAAAATGCATCTCGATGAATAGAAGGCGTGTACCAAATTTGAAAAAATATCTTGGGTAATACCAGTTATCATAAAAAAAATGATTTTTCATAAAACTTTAGCACCCTGTACTTCAAAAGTTAAGACTTTTAGGACATATGTTCATATGAAGTTTTTTTCTTAAAATGGACCCAAGAATAACCTCCTTAAATATTTGCACGTTATTAAGAAACACCCTGTATATAAAAGCTGTTTTTCCATTTCCATTGTGAAATAAGGCCTAAAATAAGTTTAAGTTTAAGAAAAAGTCTTTTTTGTGTTCACTGGTGAGTCCGACATATTCTTCATGAACCCAAGTGCGCCGTGATGCACAAGCCCTCATATCAGCCACAAAGTCATCGTTGCAAACTGAACACATCCAAATTGCATCAGTGGCGCTACTGGTACTCGGGACATTCACCGACTTTCGGGACGATTTGTTGCTTATTTTTTCAGAGTTGAACTTAGTTTGCTTGGACAACAGATCATTAGGTGTAACTAAAACTTCAGAAAAATAGTTGATGTGTGCCTCTTTATTAATTAATCTTGCTAACGGAACCTCATCATCCGAACTCCATCTATCTTCTGGCACTGTGCAACAATCTCCTCCCCTGTTTTTTTTTCTCTACAGTCACTGTGTTCATTACATTGACGGTTGGTTGGAAGGCTAGGTCCAAAAGCGTGTTCAGGAATTGCATGTTTATTGCATGTATAAATACCAGTCGCTCTGAATCCACTCCAAATGTTACTAACCGACATACATTTTCCCCAAACTGGAGTAAAAATATCCGAAAATCGTTCTTTGTTTAATATTTTCTCTCAGGATGTTGATCCCAGTAGTCGAGAAGTTGCTGATCCCAATTCGATTCAAAGGAGCGAAATGCGGACTTGTCCATTGGCTGAAGTTCATGATTCGTGTTACTAGGTTAACACATGAGTTCAATTCCTAACGATTCTGCCTTATCAGCAATAGTTACATCTAAATGACTCGACGCTCCATCAAAAATCAACACTGTAGGAGGAGGCGACATAAATCTCGCAAAATGATCTAACCATTTTAAGAATATCTCAGTGGTCCTTTTGGTGTCATGTGATCTACTGATCCTGCTGGAAGACCATCTGAATATATGGGCTTTAAGCGTTGTCCTTTGAATAATATCATGGGTGGTACCACATGACCAATAGCATTTGCGCATGCGACCACTGTTACATTCTCTGCGTGTTCCGCCCCGACTAGATGGACCATTTTAGAGCCTTTTTTGGCTAACACACGCTGTTGGTGATGCAGCATAAGTCTGCACCCCTTTTCGTCCATATTATAAATTTTCTTGGTCAAATAATCACCAACAATAAAAGAATTTAATTTCTGCGCAAAGGCAGGTTTGAGTTGTTGTGGTCTGCGTTGAGATATATTGTGGTGTCGCTTTAAAAGTAATCGGTACCATTCTTTACCTGCAAGTTGTTTTCCATTGTTAAATTTGTGACGAACACCAAGTCCTTCACAAATCTTGTAAACACTGCGACGTAAAACTTTAGAGGTAAGCGGAAATCCTTTTTCGGCAAATCTTATTATTTTTTGTTCCAAATCGTTTTCTTGTTAGGCGCTCAAAATGGCTTTCGCCCCCAATAATCGTTTTGTGGAAGTTTTTAGATGGTTTCTTATTGTTCGTCGCGGAATACCATAATGTTATTCTACTGATTCTTGAGAATGATCTTGTCTTATTAAATGGAGAGCTTCTTCCATCATTTTTCTTCCCCATATCTAAAATATCAGAAAACAACTATTCTAAGAAACTATTTGCTGACAGACCTTATTATCTGGCATGACTTTTAACGGCACACAACAAGCGAGGCAGGTAATAAGGCCGCGACCTTATTACCTGCCTGGTAGACTGAAACTTTTCGAGGTTACCTTCAAACACCAATCGGTAACTAAAGTAAAGAAGCTAACTAAATGTTTCGTAACAACCTTAGAATTAAATGAAATCAAATCCGAACAAAAATCTACTTTTTACAACATAAATATAACTTACTAATTAATTATTCTTTTTATAACAGACGACACAAAATGCTCAACACTTATTTCAATATGGGTTCACAGCAAAGTAGCGAGGCTTATTGTTTGCTTTGTGGCACTATCCCATGTAGGTTAATACCCCTTACACGTAGATGAGGCGAGATGTCGCAAATGTTGATTTGTTTGATATAACTGCAACTCCGGCTTTACTTACCCGACGGTACCTTACAATTTAATATGAAACTAATTTAAAGTAAAACTAATGAGGCAACTTTATTAAAGCTAATTGGACTGTCAATAATATTACATAATTTGTAAATTAAAATCACATCAATAAAATAACATTAATGTAACATGCAATTTCTTATTTATAAAATAAAGAATCTATTGTATACATAAATACGCACACATAAATACAGGGTGTACCATTTAACACTCCCGCTGCCAATACCTCCGAAATTAAGAAATTTATTTTAGTTCCGGAAACTGGGGTTGTTAAGTCCCTCCAATAGCTTCAAATTGTAGTTAGAATTGTTAGTTCAAATCTTTCTGTATAGATGGCGTGGCGATACTAAAAAAAATTGTTGCTTTCTGGAACGTGGAAATACAGTCCATCTGAAAGGTCGTTAAATTTTGTAATATAAAGTTTTTTCCTATATTTATTTGTTTTCGAGATATGTTATATCATACATTGCATATTGATGCAATGTATGATATAACAGGAAAATTTATTATTTTATTTAAATCACACTGAGACAAAATATTCTTATAAAATATTATTATAATGGCTTCACACCTAACCTATGCAAGTAAAACAAAACATAGGAACATAAAATTATGTGTATGCATACACGAATAAAACAAATCAAAACAGAACATACATACTAATCCTTAAGAGCTAATAATATAAAGTAACTACACTAATTGGGAGCTCCCGCGCTTCCAGGTAGAACTAAGACCAGGACTCTCACCCGCATAGTTCTCCTGTCAGATGGCTAAGACGGCGAAGCGTACTGGCATAGCCCACCTGCCAGAGCAAAGACCAGGGGCCCAACCCGCATTGCTCTGTCCAGAACCAGAAACCAGGCCTCTAGCCTGTACTATTGTGTTTACTTACGGCGGGCTCAGCACAATAACTTATCCACCGTCTCATATTCTCCGACTCTGCAGTCCCCTCGTATGGTATGCGTGAACGAAGAGCACCAGGTATGTCCGTGGCCTCATACCTGTCATTTTTTTTTTGTCATTCTGAATGACCCTCGTGCAGCTACTGGCGGTGTTTGAATCAGCCGTATGTCGCAGTAGAACCTCGTTTCCAATACATCGGTCCAATAATGCGATTCCTACCAAGCCGACGTTTTTGTGCTTTCTGATGTTCAGCGGCTAGTGCAGTCATATGGTCTCGAATAGCAGTGACATCTAGGGGTTGAACCTGGTCACCGTTTAGGAGACCAGTGGTAGCAACGCGGAATCCCTAGCTGTAAATTTGGAATGTCTTTGTTCCATTCCGTATTAAACCCATTACCTAGAGCAGACAAATTGAACAAGCATTTGACAACCTGAAATCAGTTTTTGCATGCTGTGACTATACTGTTACTTTACTTATTAAAATATGCAAGGGTAAGCGTGTGTAACAATAATAACAAAACAAATACACATTGAATAACATACCCAGGTACATACCACTACCTGACCAGAGCAAATTCCGCTCTGAACCAGAACATTTTCATATTAATTTTATTTTCTTAAATTTCACTTTTTCACTTTGTCACAAGCGCACGAGTTCAGATCCCACTTTCTGATGTTAGAAACACACTAATTACACAGGTCAACATTTGATCTAAGAATAGTCAACGGACCTGACCAGGGTACTTATAGGTTATTTGGATCGCTGATTCCGAATCCGAGGTCGGCTAAGCTCCATCACGTCAGGTTCAAGGTCATTTGAAGGTCAAATGGCCAAAAATGGTCTAAAACATCTGAAAAAAATCATACGTATGTTTTTGGGCTAGCCTAGTTCAAAGCCGCTGCTATTTTTACCATTCAAAGACATCTAAAGGTCGTATCAAGGTCAATTCGAGAAATATGGTCTAAAAAATCTGAGAAAATTTATACGAATGTTTTTGGAGTAGCTGAGTTAAAATTCGCTGTCAGTTTCACCCCTGAAGGACATCTGAAGGTCATTTGAGGGTCTAATCGAGAAAATCGGTATAAAAAATCTGAAAAAATTTATCGTATGTTTTTGGGCTAGCTGAGTTCAAAGCCGCTGTTATTTTCACCATTTAAGTACATCTAAAGGTCATGTCGAGGTCATTTGTAGGTCAAATCGAGAAAATCGATCTAAAAAATCTGAAAAAATGTATACGACTCCTGACCGAATGAGGCGAAAACATAAAGGAGGCTAACCAGTTAAGGCAATTTTCCGATCAGTTAGGTAGAAATATAAGCGTGTCCAGCCAATTAAGGCAAGACGAGTGAATGTCCTAGCCAGTTAAGGCATGAACAACAGTGTGTCCAGCAAGTTAAGGCAAGACGAGTGAATGTTCCGACATTCAGTCGTCTTGACTTAATTGTCTGGACGCGCTTATGTTCTTGCCTTAACTGGCCGGGACATTCAGTCGTCTTGCCTTAAGTGGCTGGACACACTCTTTTTCCTGCCATAACTGGTCGGAACATTCACTCGTCTTGCCTTAACTAGCTGGACACACTCTTGTTCATGCCTTAACTGGCTAGGACATTCACTTGTCTTCCCTTAATTGGCTGGACACGCTTACATTTCTACCTAACTGACCGGAAAATTGCCTTAACTGGCTAGCCTCCTTTATGTTTTCGCCTCATTCGGTCAGGAGTCGTATTCATACGTATACATTTTTTCAGATTTTGTAAACCGATTTTCTCGATTTGATCTACTAATGTTCTCGACATGACCTTGATGCGACCTTTAGATGTACTTAAATGGTGAAAATAACAGCGGCTTTGAACTCAGCTAGCCCAAAAACATACGATAAATTTTTTCAGAATTTTTAAACCGATATTCTCGATTAGACCTTCAAATGACCTTGATATGACCTTGATATGACCTTCAGATGTCCTTCAAGGGTGAAACTGACAGCGGATTTTAACTCAGCTACTCCAAAAACATACGTATAAATTTACTCAGTTTTTTTAGACCATATTTCTCGATTTGACCTCCAAATGACCTTGATATGACCTTTAGATGTCTGAATGGTAAAAATAGCAGCGGCTTTATGACCTTGATATGACCTTTAGATGTCTGAATGGTAAAAATAGCAGCGGCTTTGAACTCGGCTACCCCAAAAACATACGTATGAATTTTTTCAGATTTTTTAGACCATTTTTGGCCATTTGACCTTCAAATGACCTTGAACCTGACGTGATGGAGCTTAGTCAACCTCGGATTCGGAATCAGCGATCCAAAATAACCTATAAGTATAAGGTCAGGTCCGGTGATTATTCTTAGATCAAATGTTGACCTGTGTTATCAGCGAATATATTAATATATTACATTAAATACAAGTTTTTAAATTGTAATATAAAAGGTTTATAAAGCATTTAAAACAGCTTGTTAATAAGGGCGTTTGCCGTCGAACGCTGAATGCCGAGTGCCTAATCGTGAAGGTATGGTTTCTTGTGTCTCATCTGCCCTAGCCGAGGAATTTGTTTATTTTACTTAGCCCTTGCTTCTCGGGTTGTGTTCACATTAGGGTAAAATCGGGATAGATGCCCCACTTTTTGAAATAGCCACCTAATTTTAAAAATATTAATTTATACGAATAATTTCTATTAATGTAGCTAGATCAATCCTTTAGGTTGAATTATTATTTTTTTTTTACCTATCAAATACAGATTTTGCAGGAATTAGCTTTTCGTGGAACATTTTTTTTGAGGATAGATGCCTACCTATATGGATAGTTGCCCCACCATGAAAATACTGAGAAGGATAGATGTCCTTTATACCGTGTAAACGAAAAGCTCAAACCAAATGTTAGGTAGTTCTAATTCTAAAACAGTAATTGTCTCCAAGAAACAAGGGTCATAATAATGAAAAACATTTTGTGTTTTTTTTAAATATTATAATTGTTATCATTAGAAGATAATTCTAATATCACACAAATGACCATAATTAAATTTTTAAAGCGTTTGTTTAACTAAAATATAAATTCTTAAGTTTCAGTATGCATAATCATATTTTTTTGTTAAATTAAATTTTACAAGCATTTATTCAACAAAAATATAAATTCTAAATTGTTGTTATAAAATATTCATATGAAGTATCAACATGCACATTGCACAATCATACTTTTTTATGTTAAAACAACACAATAAAGATATCTTCATTATTTTATCCAATTTAATTGAAGTTTAGCCAGATAGTGTTTTTAATTTTCCATATCTTGAGCAAAAATTTTTGAAAAGTGTACAGGTTTAATGTAGCCAGTTCTGACACATTACACATTGAATCCAGTCGGATTGCGACTTCGTATTTTTAGTTTTCAAAACATTTAATGCAGTTATCTTTACTTGTATCTTTAGAGTTATATTGTCCATCTCTCTTCGTTTTCTTTACGGGCAAACCTTTAGTTTTCTTTCCTTTAATTTTATAGTTAGGTTGATTGTCTTCATCTTCGCTGCTTGAACTGTAAATAATTTGTCTCTTTAGTGATGCTCGGTCTTGGTATAGTTTTAAATAATTATCATTTTCTTTATCACATAAATCAGCTAGGTTGTCATTGTCATTTTCACTAAAAGAATTTGTTTTATTTTGTTTTCTTTTTTTAGTTTTGTTGTCTTGTTCTTTATTGGTGGTTCCTTTCTTTGTTTTCTTAGTTTTTATTTGTTTTTTCTTTTTTTCAGCCACATCCTTGTGTTTTATATTTTCTTTTGAATTCAAAATATCTGCTGATTGTTTCGCCCTCTTAGTTATGGTCAAAGGAATTTTTGGAATAGGTGATGCTTCTATTAGAATTTTTGAAGGTGTTTCTTGTTCTATATCGCTTCCTAAAATCTCTGCAATTGTAGAATCACCAATGTCAACAATACTAATATCCTCTAAAATCTCGGAATCGATCAAGAGACTAGGAGATTCTCTGTCAATTGGAGTACGTGTCAGATTTGGTGGTGTCTTATTTTGTTCATGTTCAGAAATATTTACTTTTTGATTGTTCAGCTCTAGTCGACAAACTACAGAAGCACAAATCTGAGGTAGATAGTCTTTTCTTTGTTCGACCGCAATAGACTCGACGAGATTCTATATTTTTGGAGAAATTGGCGAGCTCTGGTTGGCAACCTAACGAATAAAGCATCTGAGGCTGGGTTGTTGACGTTCGTCCTATAACTTGATCAGGCGCATGAGAAGTGCCAGGATTTTCACTACCCATTGCAGTATCTGATATCAGAAATGTAGTATCTGGCGAAGCATTTGGGTCAACTGGGTAAATTCCACTACCTCTAAAGCCACTAAGCGCGTTTGCTGGGGTGGCAGCGCGAATCCAAGCATTATGTATAAGCCTTCCAGCATTGTAACGACTGATCTTTTTATTTGGATTCAAGCACATAAATTGATTAGTTTCATGGTTGAAATGGGTTTTATATGACCCAAATACTGATCTGTCTAAAGGCTGTAAGGCTGAAGTCGTGTGACTAGGTAAACACAATAAAATTATGTCATTATCAGCGGCAGCTCGCAGCATGTCCGGTGCAGTAGAGTGTGACGAGTGACCGTCTAAAATCAGCAGAACTCTACCATGAGGCTTCAGATGTATGATTCTGTTAACCATTTATAGAAAAGCTCAGCGTTTATACAGGGTGGTCCACAACTAATGGTACATAGTGCAACGGCGAATTCCTGACATCAAAATATTACGATCTAACCAAATTGTCCTATTCCGAAAGTTGATATTAAGAAAGATACATGGTGTCAAAGTTGAAATTTTAAACAAAACGATACAACGCCACAAAAATAGGTATCGGCAGGTTTTTTAATACGAGAAATCTAAATTTTTCACTAATTTTGATCCCACTGATAGAGGGCGCCATATTGAGCACATTTAAAATAGATAGTTAGAAGAAATAGATAGAAAAGTTATACTTCTTTGATATCGCTAGAGGTAACCGTTACCGAGATAATCGCATTTGAATTTGCCAATGCAACCTTATCCGTGTGGTTCATGAATGCCTAGTAGTACCCATTTAACTATTCAACTTATTCAGTAATCTGATTTTAATTAAGTAAAAATTTTTATTGGTGATTAATGAAGAATAAAAGCTAGAAGCACATATAAAATTAGACAAATAAAACACCAAGTTGAACATATTTATTTAAATAAAAATAAAATTAGACAAATATGCAAAAATGTCTCTAGAAATAATAAAGAATAACATCATTAACATCAATATACAGAGTGGCCCAAAAGACGCGCAACCGAATGAAAAAAAATGAAATTACGTAGCAAAAATACAAAATTTATTCTTCAAAAAACAAAGTATACAAATTATGTTTGAAGCGAGGCAAAAACCAACTCCCTGGTATCACAGCTTGTGTTCAAAGTGCCCTCCATCTTCTTCGATGCACTTCAGACATCGCTTTTTAACGACTTTACAGATGCGCTTCAGTAAAGGTTTCTCATCATTCATTTGGGCGACTTCATCAGTTATGATGTTTTTCATGGTCTCGATATCCGGTAATTGATTTTTGAACACCCTGTCCTTCAAAATACCCCACACGGCAAAATCTAAGGGAATCAGGTCCGGAGAACGTGAAGGCCATTCGATTTGACCTCTTCTACCAATCCAATCCGGGAAAAAGTTATTGAGGAATTCGCGAACGACTACAGCGTAATGCGATGGAGCGCCATCTTGTTGAAGAGTTAAACAGTGACCAGCAAACTCCGGGTTATTATTGAGTTCTTCGCGCAGTTCCATCAACAAATCGAGGTATGCAACCACTGTGACAGTTGAGTCGAAAAAGTAGGGCCCGACGATTCCGAAGGAGCAAACACCAAGCCAATTCTTTTTCAATGGTGATATGCGGATTGTCGGTGGACCAGTACAAACAATTGTGCCTGTTGATACGCCCATTTAATTTGAACTGTGCTTCGTCCGACCACAAAATTGTTTTAAAGAAATTTTCGAACGCTTCGCATCGAATTACGTAACATTCTGCGAACTGAAGTCGACGATCCGGATCATCTTCTGTCAATGCTTGTAAGAGGCGTGGTCTGTAAACGTGTAAACCTAGTTCCTTCATCATTCGCTGTAGGCTGGAACGTGACATTTCCAATTCATGGGCAGCTTTACGGACTGATCGCGCCGGTGTTTCAACAAAACTCTGAGCAACGGTGTGTAAGTTTTCTTCAGTTCGCACGCTCCGTGGCCGGCCCGAACGCTTGGAATCATTCACAACTTTCTTCGAATCTTTTTATCAAGCGATACACAGTTTCACGCCTCGGAACTTGAGAATCAGGAAATTTTTCGGCGAAATCGGAAAGAATGTTTCGATACTCGGCATGATAACGATAGTATGAAGTCACTAAAAACACACGTTGCGCGACTGTAAACCGATAACGTGATCCCGTTGCCATAGTTACACATTCGTATAGCCACAATATCGCTTTGCACACAGACAACCGTTAAATTGCCGATAGAACAGCTATGAACCATGTATTAGGGAGGAAACGGCCCATGCGGATTGCGCGTTAGCGTTGCGCGACTTTAGGGCCACTCTGTATATTAAAATCTGATAGCTCCGTCTGCGTCGCACGATCGCTCCGAAAAAGCGCCGATTTGCAGACTCGAAGGCTTTTCGAGGGAGCCGCGGGGGGCAAAGCCCCCCGCCGGCCTTTTTTCGTCCGAACGTCGTATTTTGATGGCGATTTTTTGCCGTCTTCGCGGTGAATTTTGAGTTTTCTTCAGGCTCTGCGAGGGGCGTGGCCCAATTTTTGTGGGAAACGCAATAGTCCGACACGCCCTCCCGCTGAAATCTGACGGTCGCCGATCGCCTCGACTTGCGCGCGGGTACGGCTTTTTTATTTTTTATTTCCCCTATTTTCTACGATATTTTATTTAAAACTGTGCCGAAAATACTCATATTTATCGACCGGGTGCCTTCTTCCAACTTTGTATGTACAACTTTCCGCGAAATCAAACGCGGAATTCGAAATGCGGCCGTAAATACGTTAAAATGCACTGTCTAGGAAGGCCGAAAAATGTGAATTTTGCCCCATAAAATTCCTTCTCCGCGAGCCTCGAAACAGCGTGCGACTTGGCACAGATACTCAGTCGTTCCTCCTTAGTAGTTCGGGGGCATTTTTGTAACGGTTTTTCACGTTTTCATATTTAATTTTGCCTTCATTTTGGGGTCTGCTCGACGACAGATGACCATTTCGCAAGCCGTCAGATTGAAGCTCTAAGACACGCCCACTCGGAGAAAATTCGAATGTCGTTAGAAACGTCAGATTAATTATGTCAAAATAATTTCACGCCAAACACGAAAGATGTCTGTGGGGTGGCGGCGAACCGTTATTTTATCTTACTAGGACTTTTTTTAACCTTAATACATTGCTACGCCGCGACATATACAGGTATTTCTTATTATTAGGTTAGGTTGTTATTTACATTTTCGCAGCTCTACCGTTTGACATGCCTACGATTACGATACCTGTCCCCCGAATTAACGTAAGTACTTGCCCTCTAAAACTGCATAATTTTAAACCAATCCGTAGTACCTAAACCCTTGAACCTTTGTATTAGTACATTTCCTTCGTTAATTTACTATATTGCATTCGTACCTATTACTCCCCAAACGTCAAAAGTTAAGAATCAGTAGAAATAAGTTGGAGTTAAAGACTCTTTCAAGTCATAGGATGTCGTTATTTATCTGTTATCTCATTGTGGATCTTTTGCGAGACGACTTTGTGTTAGAAAAATGCAAATTTAACATTACAAAAATTGTTGATTACTTCAGCTGCGAATGACAGTTAAAATATCAGTACAGACGCATTGTGCATGAAGCAGTCGACAGCACAGCGGTAAAAAATGCCCCGTTGTATTCGTAAGGTCGTTGGTTCAATCTCAGACGAGGTACCTAAGATTTTTTTTTATTTACTGCCGTAATTTAATTTTATATATGGATTCATCTTTTTAAACCTTTCTATAACAAAAAAATATAAAATTTCAAATAGGTTTCTATATACAGGGCGTCTAAAAAATTGCGTTGAAACTCGAACGGTCCAGAGGCTCCTATATATTTCAGTTTATTGATTGCAATATTTTTATGAAAAATCTGATATCGTAGTAATCATATTATGCTTTCTACAAAGGTATGTACCGAATGTTTCATAAAAATGACACGGGTGAACTTTGATTTTACTTATCTTTTCACTTTTCCAAATTTTTTATTGAGATCTTTTCATGAAAAGTTATATAGTTACTAATCAAAGGATTTTTTTGAAAATCCATATACTGCATGTTCTACATAACAGACCCAAATTAAAATTATCGGTCTAGAGGCTTCTGTATATTTCAGAAATTTATTGTGGCAATATTTTTATGAAAAATCTTATATTGTAGAACTCAGAGGCATTTTGCAAATTTATATACTAAGTGTTTCATAAAAATGACACAGGCGGACTAGGATTATTTTCTCATTTCACTACCTACCTAAATTTTCTAATAGATATTTCTACACACGGTGTCTTATTAACCAAATGTTTTTTGCAATTTCTGTACAGGATGTTTCATAAAACTGACACAGGTAAACCAGATTTTCGCTGATTCATTTTGTTAATTTTTTCATGAAACCTTTTGAAGAAAAGTTGTATATTTACTGACCACCGGCTTTTTAGAAAATCCATATACGTACTGGGTGTTCCAAAAAATTGATCCACATCCGAAACGGGCAATTTTCCCCTTTTCACTTTTAACTTTATTTTTATTTACTAAAATATTTTAATGAAAAATTGTATATTTATTAACCGGATGTCTTTTTAAATCTTTATACTGGATGTTCCACAAAACTGATCCAATTACCAACAGAACGAAACTTTCCTTTGGTATATTTTTTTCCATTTCTACAGTTTGTACTGAGGTCTGCAATATTTTCATGAAAAATCTTATACCCTACCAACCAGGTGATTTTTGCAATTTATGTACAGGATGTTTCGTAAAACTTACACAGGTGGGCTAGATTTTTTCTTATTCATTTTTTATTTTTTCTTTAAATCTTTAGAAGAAAAGTCGCTTTTTTTTAAATCCATATACTAGATGTTCTATAGAATTAAGGGCAGTTTTGTTTCTTTTCACTTTTAGCTTTGACTTTATTTACTACAGTCTTTTAATGAAAATTTGTATATTTATCAAGCAGATGTCTTAATTTATTATTTTTTTACCATTTCTGCCTTACCTACGTAGTCTTTGGATGAAAAATTATTTACTAACCAGATGCCTTTTTTGGAAGTTTGGAAGAAACTTTTCTTATTCTTTTCTCGAGCGGGGCCTACTCTTTTTTGAAAAACATTCTCATCATACTTTTATATACAGGGTGTTTAAAAATCAAAGTACAGGGTATTTCAAAACGTGTTATATCTACTAACCAGCAAGGAAAGCGGAGTGGTGCTCGAGCCGCTCGCGGCGCGGTCCGAGGGCCGAAGGCCCGAGAGAAAGGTCAAACTCCGCGTCAGCGGAGTTTGCCTGCCTTTCTAGTTAATATTATTAATGATTGAAAAAGATAGTTAAAAGATTAATAAAAAAAGATCGCCTTTCCTTAACAAATGTTCGAAGTGATGTCCATTTACCTCGATGCATTTGGTAACACGTTTGTTCATTGATCGTCTGATTTTAAAATATAAATTGTCATTTGGAAAAGATTCCGAAGCATTTCTGATTCGCTGCCATAATTCTTCACGAGTATGGACTGTATCTTGGTATACCAGCGATTTTAAGTAACCCCACACGCAAAAATCGAGGGAGTTAAAATCTGGGCTCCTCGCTGACCAATTCAACAATCAGGAAATTGATGGTTTAAGTAATTTCTAACATGTACTGAAAAATGTGCTGGAGCTCCATCCTGCATGAAGTACATATTTTGTCGTACATTCAGTGGCAAATCATCTAAGAAATGCACAAAATCAGTTCGTAGAAAATTTAAATACGATTGACCATTTAAATTTGGCGGTAACTCATATGGTCCCAACAAGTAATTATCGAATATTCCACACCAAACATTTATTTTAAATTCATGTTGAAAGTGTCGTTCGGTTATTAAATGTGGATTTTCTATGTCCCACACGTGTCTATTTCTAAAATTAAATACTCCACGACGAGTAAATGTCGCTTCGTCTGTGAACAGAATCTTACTTACAAACATAGGATCGACGTTTTGCTTGGTTTGAAAGAAACGTGCAAACTCTAGCCGGGCTGAAAAATCGGGATCAAGAAGAATCTGGACCGGAGTAAAATGATAAGGGTACAACTTTTCTTTCTTGAAAATTCTTAAAACCGATTACTTGCTCACTTCCGCCAAGAGATCTGTATGTCTTGAACTTATTTCTCCGTTTTCTGCAACACCGACCAAAATTTCCTCTTCCTGCTCTGGAGTAATAGTTCTGTGACGACCTGCAATATCCCGTTTAGGTCGAAATGAGCCAGTTTCTCCTAATCTGTTGTAAATATTCTTAAATATTTTGAAATCTGGCTGCCTTCTGTTCGGATACATCGCCAAATATCGGCGATGAGCCCTACGTCCATTAAAATTTTCCTGCGCGTATACGCATACCATATCTCTCATTTCAATATTAGAGAAAAAGTCAACAACTTGACGATTTGGATATCTCTCATTATACGCTCTTGTTGCCGCAGCACAGTTTTTGCGACATTCAAAATACACTTGTAGCATGTCCACATATTCATCATTAGTAAAATTTGGCATAATTCTTGTTAATTTACACCCAAAAAGTATTTAGCTGATAACAGTGACAACTTACAGAAGAGTTAATTGTGACAACTGGCATGACAGCAGCACACTTAGTTTTTCTTTGATTGATTGCAATCATATACGGTGTGAGGTGAATGGTAATACATTTTATTTTTTTATTAATAAACGAAAAGTTTTAAAGGAAAATTGCTAGAGAGGTAAAAGTTTCTAAAAGAGCCAGTTTATCTAATGCGTATTTTTGGATATCGAGTTTTTACGAAATATAAAAGTTATGGCAAAAAATGGCATTAGGGGTGGTTATTTCAACCCCTTTCGAGGGGTTAAAATTTTCGAAAAATAGTTGAAAACTCGCATCTGTATTAGTAAACAACCTGTAAAAACTTTGTTATTTGTACCTCGTTCGGTTTTCAAATTACAGCCAATTTTCATAATTTTTTTGGAAACTTTGATGTCCCATATCTATTCAGGGGTGAACATTTTACTAAAGCGATTTTTTGCAGATCGTGTTCTTTTGAAATGTAGATTCACTGGTATCATTTATGCTACTCCATTCAAAAACACCCTGTGTATGTATATATATATATATACAGGGTGATTCATTAACAATGGGAAAGTCGAAAGCTGAAGATACTACACGTGAAATGGTGACCATTGGCGCAAATATGCTTCATCTGAAAGTTAATAGTTTCTGAAATATAGGGTGTTGAAAGTTAAAATTTTAAATCGTTTTTTTGCGATTATTCTGAAAATATGTAGGTTAGGAACTTGAAAATTTGTGAAACTATATTTTTTTAGGCGGCGAATAAGATGCGTGTTGTAATTTCATCATTGATCATTGAGGGCGCCACTTACGACCAATTTTACCGAAAATTTAGTTTATAACTTTTTACCTTGTATATTTAACATGAAACTTGATTCAAAACCTGAAAGAGCTACCATTTTTCCATTAATTATGTACTCTTGTTTAATTTCGGGATCTCGATCCGTTTTCGAGAAAAATCGATTTAACGAACACTATGTTTTGATAATATGAGAAATTAAAAGCGAAACAAACCAAGTGTTTCTTCGTGTTATTACAACAATTAACAATAAAACAAATAAAATACGTAATTATGATTTAAAGTAATTGTTCGAAGAATCCACCGTTGGCACTGATACACTTTACATGTTTTCTGAGAGATCTTCGAGTCTGAAAATATTTCGGACGCTTTAGATGCACAAAGATGCAAACTATGACATATACCACTTTACTAATATCAAATGAGGCAAATTAAAATTGTTCTTTAGCTGTGTGAATAAAGAATTATGTTCACCACGCATGTTAGATGCACCGTTTGTTCCAATGCCCATTAAATTTTGCATGTTAATTTTTTTGGATACAAAAAACTCATAAATAGCTTCATACAAATCTGAAGAAGTTGTATGAATAACGGATATAAATGCCAAAAATTGTACAATAATGTAATTTTTTTTGACAGAGTAGTACTTAATGTTAATACATAGTAATTTCTCCGTACTAACATCAGTTGATTCATCCACAATGATAGAATATGGAGAGTTTCCCAAGTCTTCAATTAAATCGTCCATTAATGAAGGGCCAATAACATTTTTGATGAGGGCCGAACATTTTGTGCGGTGTATTCAAAGTAATTCTTCGGATGTTTGCGAAGAACATGAAGCGGATGTCGATATATAATGAGAAAGCAGATTAATGATATTCGACAAGTGATCCACACTTCTTATAGTTGAATGGGCCGCAATGTTACTTGCTAAAATCAGTTCCTTTTTTTCATAGAATTACAATACACTTTAATATTTACAAAATTACAATAAAATTAATTCAAAAATAAATTTCTGCCATATGATTTTGAACTCGCCATACTTCTCTATCCTCAGTTGATTATGTGCAATTTTGGAAGCATGAAGTTTGTGTTTTGTTGTTTGTAGAACATATTTTACAGCAACTAGAACCATCTTTTCCACTTGTTAACCAGCCTAATTTTGAAAAAGTACACCACCACCACCAAACCATATAAATACATAAAACCACAACATGAATGACGATGTAATATACAATGGCACCATATCACCAGCCACCAAGCAAAACAATACCGTCAAAAAAGGAAACAAATTATGTTATTTTCAGATTTAAAGCTTAGATGCTATTGTATCAAATTTAATTACCTTTGAACTTCTCTTCGTTTTCCCACTCCTTTAAGTGTTTTTTGTTATACTTTGCCCATTTGCCCATTTTGGTAACAAAAACGTAAACAAAAATGATCGCATTTGCAAAGAACACAAGACCTTAGACCACTGTCAATCAGTTATTTATGAAACTCACTTCAACCAACCTACAAACCACAGACTCGATAATATTTTCTGTGGCACCAACTCGTTACCAGAGACCACAGAACATAAAGAAAGAAACAGAAATACTAACAAGCGATTCTGTGATTACAAATACGATTGACTTATGTAGGGAAGAAGATATCAATTAATATTTTATTCAATGTCACGACTATAGGAACCTGAATTTCTGAATCAGAAAATTTTATCAGGGCCGCAATTATATATGTAAAAACCGCCGAATTTGCGCGTTGCAATTTTAACAAACAATCACCCGCAAATTTTCTTTGGAAATCGCCCAATTTGCGATAAATCGCCCAATCTGGCCACACTGACTCGGTTTGTTTACGACATTGTCTTTTATACTAGCCTAGACAAATGAATGGAGTTGCTAAGCAAATGACATATCTTACAATTTATGAAAACTTTGCCTGGGAATTTTGGAATTATGCTTGTATTTTATGAAAAATGATTATCATTTTCAGCTTTCTTGACTACAACAAAAATTTTGATATGCAACATTTCATAGTACGAGTATTTTCTAACCTAGTACAATTGTCAACATATTTATGCAATTTCTTTAAAAAAACTTATTCTAACATTCTAACTAAAATCTAGGCATTTGGGTTTAAACATTGTCCTATACCCATTACTTTTATCATGTTTTTACTGTCCATGCACTTTTATTCTGTATTTTACAGTCTTTTGAACTTTTAGGTACTACGATACCATCATTCACTTCGAACGTTCTTACAAGAAAAATGTTTTTATCTGGAATGGTATGAAGTATAATAGTCTCTGAACATTAGTCTTTCACCCCATACACAATTGTCTGGATTTTTTTTACATAACAACTATAATTTCTAGAAGTCTCTTTGTCGAGGATCGTGTTACATTGATTTTATGAAAATTCAATAATTTACAATGTTTTGAATCTTATTTTACCTATGGAAATTCATTTAAGGTATAGTTAACTTAACATTTTATTACTTTTTATTATCTGGTACTGAGTTATTATTTATTAAAATTTTTATCCACCGTTACTTTATCGTTATTGACATATCAAAGTTTTTTTTTAAATTCACTCAAACAAATTTATAAAAGTGTTATTTTGCGTGCTCAGGTGCTTCTTTGTTAAATTAACTACCTTTTCATGCTAATTTTATATTATATCTCCTATTTTTAATATTTTATATTTACAAAAGTTTATTAAATTTGACATTTGTTCAAATCATTTTAAATTATATTAGTTTTCTATACAAAATTGTATCTTTTACACCTTACAAATTATTATCTAATGATTGAATTTTAATTCTTTATTATCCATCTAGTGTATTATCTTTAATTTTTATTTAATTTGATTTAATTTTAAAATTTAACATTTAACATAACTCGAGTGTTGGATCTGATCATTCTTTTTATTTTTAATTTTTCCTTAATATGTGTAGATGTTTAGCTCTATACTGTGCTCTGAAATTTTGTGTATTTCACAATATATATATAATATGGATAACTTCTTGAACCTTCTATCAAATAATCGAATATATTTATTTTCTTGGGTATGGGGTTCTTGTCTGATAGGCCATTAAGAAATGAAGAAAGAAAAACACCAGAAAACTTTTTACTCTTAACGTTTCGTTCCCGAACAGGAACTTTATCAAAAGATTTTTAATATTCACATGTATTCACAAGTCAAATTACATATTTTAAAACCTAAACAACCATTCCATACAATTTTTAAAATGTAATTGTTAAAAATATAGAGAATTTTTTATTTTGTCTGTCATCTTTCTTATTTCCTATTTTTAACAATTAAATTTTAAAAATTGTATGGAATGGTTAAATAACCCTTCATTACATATTTTAAAACCTAAATAGATTTTAAAATATGTAATTTGACTTGTAATACATGTGAATATTAAAAATCTTTTGATAAAGTTCCTGATCGGGAATGAAATGTTAAGAGTGAAAAGTTTTCTGGCGTTTTTCTTTCTTCATTTTTTAATGGCCTATCAATTAAGAACCCTATACCCAAGAAAATAAATATAATCGATTATATATACATATACAGTGTCCCCCTAAGGTCGTGCACAAATTCATTATTAGGTAAACAAAAGAAATTATTAAAAATTCCCGAAACAGGTCAATTTTTTAATTTAATTTACTATTTTTTCAAATAATAATTTAATATACAGGGTGACCTATGTTCGAGTAATGACGTCATCACAATTTTTTTTAATGGAACCCCACTTTTTTCCAATTTTCGGATTGCCCTAACTGAGCTGATTCCAAAAATATACCACAAGTTGCTTCTAATTGTTACAGGGAGGACAACAATACCCAAATTATTTACAAATACTAAATTTATTTACAAATAAATAAACGTACTAAAAATTGAATCAAATCACCAGAAACCCCTAAATTAAATGTTCAAATTGTTGACCATTTACTGCCAAACAATGAGCCAGACGGGAAGTAAATTCTTGCTGTACATTCCCAATGACTTCAGGCGGGATCGCTCGAACTTCTTGTCGAATTCGTTCCTTCAGATCGTTAATACTGTTTGGTTTATTGACGTATATTTTGCTTTTTACATAACCCCAAAGAAAAAAGTCGATCGGTGTTAAATCTGGTGATCTGGCGGGCCATTCCTTAGGTCCTCTTCTGCCAATCCACCGATGAGGAAACACGTCATCTAAATAGCGGCGAACAACGCTGGCATAGTGCGGTGGTGCACCATCTTGCTGAAACCAAATGGTTTGGGCAAATCTGGATTTTCTTCATTTGGAAATAGAACACTCAAGGAAGGAACTAAATGGAACTGAAGAAATTCCAAATAACTTGCAGCATCTAAATTTTCTTCAAAGAAATACGGCCTCAAAATTCGATTACCAACAATTCCGGCCCAAACATTGACCTTTTGGAGAAGCTGAGTGTGTGCTTCCATCATCCAATGTGGATTGCGATCTGACCAGTACCGATAATTCTGTTTATTGACGGTGCCATTCAAATAAAAAGACGCCTCGTCGGAGAAAATTATGCGTTTCACAAAATCCGGATCTGCCTGACATTCTTCCATCATCATTTCGCAAAATTCTGTGCGTCTGTCGAAATCATCGTCACATAATTCTTGTACTAAGTGGACTTTGTAGGGATGATACTTGTTTCTGTGAAGAAGTCTACTCAATGTACTTTCACTCATTCCTAAATTATCTGTTACGACTCTCACAAGGAGAATGTAAGGTAGTCGGATTTTTGTAAGTTTTGATATTTATAGTACGTGTAGTTTGGACCTTGAATAAGAATTTTCCGAAGTAGTTCGACGCAACGTTCATAAATTACCGAGATAATCGATTTTGAAGTTTTACCTGACAGCTAAATCTGCTAGATGTGACACATTTTTCAAATGGGAGCTTGGCCTAACTGGTAACGTTCGGTACTGACAGTCACGAGATCGCTGGTTCGAGTCCGTCGCGTGGCATATATATATATTTTTTTTCAAAACGCACCATATGGTTTTTTATTATTTTTTTCATCTCGAAAATTATGAACAAACGAAATATTATAATAAATACTTATGTATATGTAGAAATATTCTTCAATTGGTTGATAAACAATATTTATTATGAATTAACAATAAAGTTTCTTTAAAAAAAAAACAAACGAGGTCAGGTAGGTTTTTTATTTTATTTTTAGTATTTGACATTTTACGCAGTGTGGCATAAGCCAGAATGATA
>NW_019416860.1:236170-240754 GCF_000390285.2 Anoplophora glabripennis
AAAGTCGAGCGGTGTTAAATCTGGTGATCTGGCGGGCCATTCCTTAGGTCCTCTTCTGCCAATCCACCGATGAGGAAACACGTCATCTAAATAGCGGCGAACAGCGCTGGCATAGTGCGGTGGTGCACCATCTTGCTGAAACCAAATGGTTTCATTGGGCAAATCTGGATCTTCTTCATTTGGAAATAGAACACTCAAGGAAGGAACTAAATGGAACTGAAGAAATTCCAAATATCTTGCACCATCTAAATTTCCTTCAAAGAAATACGGCCCCAAAATTCGATTACCAACAATTCCGGCCCAAACATTGACCTTTTGGGGATGCTGAGTGTGTGCTTCCATCATCCAATGTGGATTGCGATCTGACCAGTACCGACAATTCTGTTTATTGACGGTGCCATTCAAATAAAAAGACGCCTCGTCGGAGAAAATTATGCGTTTCACAAAATCCGGATCTGCCTGACATTCTTCCATCATCATTTCGCAAAATTCTGTGCGTCTGTCGAAATCATCGTCACATAATTCTTGTACTAAGTGGACTTTGTAGGGATGATACTTGTTTCTGTGAAGAAGTCTACTCAATGTACTTTCACTCATTCCTAAATTATCTGCTACGACTCTCAGACTGGATTGCGGGTTTTCATGAATGGTCAAAAGGGCTTGTAACTGCACTTCTTCATCTACAGTCGGTCGGCCAGATCTGGGCATATCTTTAACATGACCATGATTTTGAAACTTTGCTTCAGTTCGGCTAACCGTGGATCGATTTATTGGTGGACGATTGGGATGAATTTCATTAAACAAAACACACACTTTCTCATGAGTTCGAATTCTATCACCATATCCGATCATCATAAGAATTTCAATCCGTTCGGTTTCACTTAGAATCATGTTTTTTAATTAATTAAAAAATACTCAATATTTTAAGGAAGAATCATTCAAAATTGATTTACTTGTACACTCGACGCAAGATAAAGGTTTCCAATCTGAATCGTATTTTGTTTCAAATATGACCGCTTAACCGCTTGTCTATATGGGGCGTTCCCATTAAACTCGTATGGCAATATTTTACCGTCACATCTGACATTTTGTACAAAAATGCTTTCCTGGTAAATTGGCATTTTTAAAATGGGACTAATTAGCAAACTCATAGCAGACCCCATATGCATTTTTTATTATCTTGTTTCTATTAAATGAGTTGCATTTACATTACAATAGATAAATCGATTCATTCTAGTTAATAAATCTTGCGAAACGTCTACTACCTACTTACGAATAGTTAGATTGAATGAATTTAAGAAAATTAAACATTTTATTTTTTTTTAATTTTGAAAACCCTGCAGCTCGGAAACGGCGGCCTTAAGAACCTACGTGTGTGTAATAAAATTTACTTAATTTTAGCCACAGAATGGGCCTCTGGTTTTCTGTACGCCATTAATGAACACTTTATATGTGCCCGCAATGTACTATTAAAATTAACAGTTAGGGAGGCTGTAAGTTACGGGAAGATTTCAGAAATTTAAAAAAATCATAAGAAGAAAAGTAAATGAATTTTGTAATTTTTTTTTCAATCTACTCTAGAAAATGTAACGTTTCTTTTCAGAGAAATAGTTTTTAATAAGAAAGTTATAACAATTTCAAATTTTTAATCGTTAAATTTATGTAACAAAACTAAAACAATTTTTTTTCTATACTATTCGATTGATTATATAAAATAATGAAAAGTTGCCTTCGAATTTTTTTTTACGTTTGTTTTTTAGACAGATACAAATTTATTTACCTTTTTACATTTTGAATTCCATTTAGCTCCTACGACACTGCCAGGACAAAGATAAAAAATCACGTTCGCTTTGTCGCACTCATGGTACCGAAGTTGTGGACTCGTATGCTTATGACAAAGATAGATTATTTCGTTCGCTATTGTCAATGCGCGTGCGTCAGTAAACGCGTGTTTCTTTAAATTATTGTATACTCAATAGCCATTGTTAATCTCAAAAAGGTAAATACATATTAATAAGGACTAACCCTGTTCACCCCCAAAAATTATATTTCCGTGATAACTCGGGTTCTAATCAATATTTTGGAATGAAACAAAATGGAAATTACCTACTTCTTATAAAAAAAACATTTATGGGCTTATGTAATGTGTTAGTTGAATCACAGACAATATAGCGTATCGCTACAGACTGCTACTTAAATGCTGGAAATTGGCAACCCGAAATGGAAGCAGGGTCTCCTTAGCCGGCTTCCAGCTATAAAATTTAGCGTGGTAACTTTTCTACTTGCTAATAGGCGGCAGTTCCAACGGTGGCTTTGTTGCCAAATAATAACTGCTAAATAAATTTAATGCTTTCAATTATGTAATTAAAGAGATATGGAACTTAACTATGTTTGGAAATCACATTTGCCTTAAATGTTAAATAAAATAAATCAAGTTAGAATTAAAACTATGAATTTACCTAATTAATTATTTATTTTATATCACCTTGGAATGGGAAAATTCAAAAACTCGAAAGTAATGTTTTTAGATTTGTGCGTCGACTTCCAATATGGTACGATATCAAAACCTATGTTTAAAAAAATTGCATTATACAGATTGTGTATCCTTAGATGGGTACTGCCTCTTATTGTTGATTTCTTTAGATAGGTAAATAATTATTTATTGACACAAGTGTTGCATATTATGGATGTCATTGGTAGTGCCCATATTTGTGACACAAGGTGTTCAAAAAAATTAACACAATGTAAAATTGCTGGAACCTCAAGGAGTAGTTGAATACGAAATTTATTTAAAAAAAAACAACAAATCATCAATCAATACAGAGATAAGATAATGCGTTCGCTACTGCTGTTGCAATTTTTAACTAACTAACTTTTTTGTTTTTCGACATACTGACTTCGGACCGTTTCCATTCAACGCAGAACGGACAATCAGAACCAGAGTAGTGGGGAGATTTTTTTAATTATTTTTTCAATTCAACGCACCGTTTCCGAATTATAAGACCTTTTTTACTGTATCACCTCACACACCTCTTCTTTCCGAAATTTATTTTCCACATACGGACTTCGGACCTTTTCCATTCAACGCAGAACTGTCATACAGAACCAGGGGTGTGGGGAGATTTTTTCAATTATTTTTTCGATTTAACGCACCGTTTCCGAGTTATACGGCCTTTTTACTATAACACGACATACCTCTTGTTTCCAGAATTTATTTTCGACATACGGACTTCGGACCTTTTGCATTCAACGCAGAAGGAACATACAGAACCCGGGAGGGAGGGGTTGACATTTTTCAATTATTTTTTCGATTCAACGCACCGTTTCCGAGTTATAAACACTTTTTTATCCTATGACGTCACACACCGTTGGTCCCGATTTTTTTTTTGACATGCGGGTTTTGACGTTTTTCACTCGTTCACCATGGGAGATTTATTTGTTCACCATGGGAGATTTTTTGATACTTAAGAGTCTAAGCAAATACTGTTTTTTTTTCTTTCATATATTGTGACACCCCGCTCTGCGTCACCCACCGAGTGCTCTACTCAGAACCAAGGGGAAATTTGTTTATATTTCCAGCCATTTCCGAGTTACGAGCAAAAACCATTTTTTTTTCTTATACTGTGTGACATCATAGATCGATAACGAAGGCTTAACAAGGCCACGCGCTCTACCCCACGTTCCCTCCCTAGGTGTCCTGAAATTGCTGGGGAGACTCCTGAAGACAGCAGAGAGAGAGAGAGAGAGATAAGCTCTCTATGAGGACAGAGTCACTCTATCTCTATCGCACACTATAACTCTATCTCTCTCGCACACAATCAGACAAAAACGACAGAAACGAACCTTCTTTTAAAAATACATGGGATTTATCATTATTAGAATAACCCATTTTAATTTAAAAAATTAAAAAAATTACAATGGGTTATTCTGATGACGAAAAATAAAACATAATTAACTGTATTATTCAAATAACAATAATGTGCAAAAGTTCTTCAGGAATATTGGCAAATTTATTTTGGAGGAAGAATCCCGTCAACGAACACTAAAAAATATTATTAGAAACCTTAGGTGGCCAGAAAACAGCCCCGATCTCATTGTCAGTCCTTTAGACATATTTTTTTTACCTGAAAATTTGCAAGTATTGAAAAAAAATACAGGACGAAATGCTTGATAATTTTGAATTTGTTTTTGAAGCAATTAATAGTAAATTGAAACATATTTTCAACTGTATCATCACAATCACTTGCATGTTGATTTGTAAAAATTGTAGGTATATTAATGTTATTTCGTTTTTAGTTATTCTCCTTATGTTGTTGTAAAGGTTAGTTATAAAAAGCGTTGTTTGCTATTTTCATAAGTATGATTTTAATTTTTTTTTATTTTAAACATATATTTTATGCTAGTAAATTTTGATGTCAAATGAAATAAAGGAAAAGTCGTACATGTGTATTTAAAGTTTCTTTCTATCTTTAATTATTAAACCTATACCTAAGTGGATGTCAAAATACAAAAAAAAACCTGTACCTACATTCCGCGACGTACTAATAACCCACCTTGTATATTAAATAAATTTATCGTCATCAT